>NC_136909.1:89416860-89424360 GCF_949606895.1 Notothenia rossii
TTGAATATATATATTACTTAATATTTAAAATGATAAAAGTATAAATATTTGTAACATCGTGGTTTTTCAAAATGATTTAACTATATTACTTTATTTAGTGTTTAAGAATGTATTCAAAGCCCTAACAGTGACCTCGTATTATTTTAAACGTGCAGTAACGATCTATATTCATAGCGTCTGATATACTGCATATCTTCATACTAGCCTACTATGTAAAGTAACTAAGTACATTTACTAATTCATTTAATAAAGTACAATTTAGAGGTACTTGTACTTTACTTGAGTATTTCCATGTTATGCTACTGTGTACTTCTACAGTTCAGAGGTACATAGTGCACTTTTCCTCCGCCATACCTTTAGCTTCAAGGTTCAAGGCTTTTATTGGTCATATCTATATATCTACAGGGAAGATATGACGATGAAAATCTGAGGTCAAAGGCTCCTCAGAGCAACACAATAACACAGGAGGCAACATAGTGCAAGTAAATAGAAAAAGAAAAATAGTGAAATAAGAGTCTATATACAAGTGATGGGAATATGATATATTAGATCATTTCTAAGTAGCAGCCAGATGAATGTTATGTTGTTTCAGAGTTCAGGTGTTTAACAGTCTTATGGCCTGTGGGATGAAACTGTCTCGTGGTTTTAGACCTGATGTTGTTGATCTTCTCAGATGTGGATGAATGATGTGAAATCTAATCAAGTGTTAAATCAGACTTTAGTTCCACCTGGAGTAAATCCACCAGCTACCCTGCAGTATACAAAGTCATTCAAACTAGCTGCACCTTTACCAGCTTTGAGAACACTTTCATGATCAATCATTATAAAACATATCATATCTATTATTCTGAAATGGACCAATCTGCACAATGACTACTTTTACTGTCGCTACTTTCACTTAAGCCCCAAGCCTGTTTTTCCGGTCTCAGGCTCGAAAATGACATTCCCAGAACAAATGACCATATCTTCTAAAAGGATTAAATAAATAATCTTTTTTTCTCAAAGTAATGATAAACCTGTGAGTTGGATGTAGAAACGTCAGAATCAATATAGATCTTTTTTATTTTAAAGAAAATTCAGATTGAACATGGTAAAAACTGTAAATTATAGTGTCCGTCCAAAAGATATTTTGTACTTATAGTGAAAACTAACCTTGGAAGATGGGATGGTAGACTAAAAGATTTAGGAATCCAAAGTACAACATATAATAAGTACCCTGTATCAAGATTGATGCAAAACAAGTGATATTTGACCTTTTTAGACAGATTTAGCAAAGAAAACCTCTTCTGGGGTCATTTGGGTGGATTTTCCATATCTCTGGCCCCCCTCGCTCGATTTTGACATGTGACATCTCTTTCTGACCGTTAGAGCCAATAGAATCGAAGGGAAATCGTCCCGCACACACTCATGTTAAAAAAAAAAGGTCGCGTCTTCGCACATTCAATCTTGCTACAGAGCGTAGGAATGGCCTGCTCTACTATTTTAAAACAGAATTGCAGTTTTATTATAGAGTATCAGAACATTTCAAAGGGGACACAGCCACATTGGATATTAACCTATGGATTAACTACATCATCGTTGTTATCGTTTTAATGCCATTGAAGATCAGTTTTGACCAGACAAAACCAAGGTAAGCCATATTAGCGTTTTAGGCAACATGTTTTGATGTACGTTTTTGTTGATAACGTCGCGAGTTTGTATCTTTCAGTGTTGAGGTGGGCACCGTTAGATTCTGTGTCTTTACGATCATAAACGATGTGTTGGATGTGCAGCTGGGATGAGTAATAAGGGAGCTAGGAGTGATTTTCGGTGCAGTAATAGGTTAGCATTATTCGCTCGGGGCTAATTCAGAGGGTCAGCGTTAGCAATGTGTGTTTTTTTTTGAAAAAAGAAATGAAAAAGATCAGTTAAATTAATTTTTTCCCGTTATATGGATATAAAATATTCATAGTTTATTAAATATTAAGGTTCCTTAGACGTTGTTTCCTGCAAATGAAGCGATTTCGGCCCCAGGCTTATATTTTGATGAGAATACTCTTCTATTTTTACTTGACGAACATTTTGAATGCAGGACTTTTACTTTAACAGAGTATTCCTACACTCTGGTACTTCTACTTTTACTCAAGTACCAGATCTGAGTACTTCTACTTTTACTCAAGAACAAGATCTGAGTACTTCTACTTTCACTCAAGTACAAGATCAGAGTACTTCTACTTTTACTCAAGTACAAGATCTGAGTACTTCTACTTTTACTCAAGAACAAGATCTGAGTACTTCTACTTTCACTCAAGTACAAGATCTGAGTACTTCTACTTTTACTCAAGTACAAGATCTGAGTACTTCTACTTTTACTCAAGAACAAGATCTGAGTACTTCTACTTTTACTCAAGAACAAGATCTGAGTACTTCTACTTTACTGTAACAGAATATTCCAACACTACTTCTTCTTCTAAGTACAATTTAATTGGTAAAATAAATAATAAATATTTTAAGTAATGCTGTCAAAATTATCGCGTTAACGGCGGTAATACATTTTTTGAATTAACTGCGTTAAAAATATTTAACGCATTTAACGCATGTGCAGAATGGCCCGCCCCATACATCCCACCAGTGGCAACGCCGGGGTAGGCTACAGCCATACCAATAAATGGCTTAGCCCCACCTTAGCCCCACCATGAACAATGATGTTAAAGTAAGCAAAATAAAGTCCGCCAACTCGCGCCGAGTAAATCGCACAGACAGCAGTTAGTCAGATTGATTTCAGTAGCCACTTGTCTGGAAATACCGAACTAGAAACGGTTTTGAAAACTTTTGTCACGTAGTGATCGTCTTCTCAATAGAACATCTTTGATAATGTCTTCTGGCCAATCAGAATCAAGATAACGGCGTGGTGTTGTTGCAGGAAGTCCTGACGGAGAATACTTTTGCGCAGCGCTGCTTTTGCGGTAGTGCATCTCTATATAGGCCTACATCGATACAACATTACGTGTTGATAGAAATCAACACGTAATGAAATCAGACCCCACGGTTTGATGATTGATAGGTGTGTGGGCTGTCTTTCATTTTGACAAACAGAACAATGTTATAATAAACATACTGTATGTTAAATGGATATATCCGCCTTCTTTCATTTATCTTTCCATTCCCACAACAATATAAATAAAGAAATGGCATATTTTGGACATAGTTCAAATGGTGATTAATCATGATTAATTAATTTGTAAGCTGTGATTAATCTGATTACAATTTTTAATCGCTTGACAGCCCTAATTTTAAGACAACTAAAGAGAAGAGATCTAATTTAAAAGTTAATTAAATAAAAATAAAATAAAAACATGTGTAGTTTTATTTTGTGTATTAAGAAGTTCTTTATAAATATAATGTATTTGTCCCTCTCCTTTGACTTGTTACCACAGGGTGATACTGGAGATGAATGCAGTTCAGCAGCTGGAGTCTGAGACCCAACCAAAGGTGAGCGGGACACTTCAAACATCCTGAAAACAAGTTCTGTTATTAACCCTCTGCAGTTAGAAAGAGAAACTGTGGAGGCACAAAGAGAGACTTTAATGCTGCTTCATAAGGTTAGTGATACGGAGCTGCAGCTTCAGAAAGGATGCAGATATAAAAACACAAATGTTCCACATGAAGAAACATCTGCAGCAACAACACATGCAGCATTTAGAGAGCATTCAGCAACTTGAGGAGACATGGCAGCGTTTACTAAAAGCTGCAGAAACCAAACGCTGCAAGAAGCTCAAAACACAACGGAGACCAGGGGACACTAAAGAGTGACGCACACAGCTGGGAGACCAGGGGACATTAAAGAATGACGCACACAGCTGGGAGCCCAGGGGACACTAAATAATTACGCACACAGCTTGGAGACCAGGGGACACTAAAGAGTGACGCACACAATTGGGAGACCAGGGGACATTAAAGAATGACGCACACAGCTGGGAGCCCAGGGGACACTAAAGAGTGACGCACACAGCTTGGAGACCAGGGGACACTAAAGAGTAACGCACACAGCTGGGAGACCAGGGGACACTAAAGAGTGACGCACACAGCTTGGAGACCAGGGGACACTAAAGAGTGACGCACACAGCTGGGAGACCAGGGGACATTAAAGAATGACGCACACAGCTGGGAGACCAGGGGACATTAAATAATGACGCACACAGCTGGGAGCCCAGGGGACACTAAAGAGTGACGCACACAGCTGGGAGACCAGGGGACACTAAAGAGTGACGCACACAGCTGGGAGACCAGGGGACGCTAAAGAGTGACGCACACAGCTAGAGACCAGGGGACACTAAAGAGTGATGCACACAACTGGGAGACCAGGGGACACTAAACAGTGACGCACACAGCTGGAGACCAGGGGACACTAAAGAGTGGTGCACACAGCTGGGAGACCAGGGGACACTAAACAGTGACGCACACAGCTGGAGACCAGGGGACACTAAACAGTGACGCACACAGCTTGGAGACCAGGGGACACTAAAGAGTGACGCACACAGCTAGAGACCAGGGGACACTAAAGAGTGACGCACACAGCTGGGAGACCAGGGGACATTAAATAATGACGCACACAGCTGGGAGCCCAGGGGACACTAAAGAGTGACGCACACAGCTTGGAGACCAGGGGACACTAAAGAGTAACGCACACAGCTGGGAGACCAGGGGACACTAAAGAGTGACGCACACAGCTGGGAGACCAGGGGACACTAAAGAGTGACGCACACAGCTAGAGACCAGGGGACACTAAAGAGTGATGCACACAACTGGGAGACCAGGGGACACTAAACAGTGACGCACACAGCTGGAGACCAGGGGACACTAAAGAGTGGTGCACACAGCTGGGAGACCAGGGGACACTAAACAGTGACGCACACAGCTAGAGACCAGGGGACACTAAACAGTGACGCACACAGCTTGGAGACCAGGGGACACTAAAGAGTGACGCACACAGCTAGAGACCAAGGGACACTAAAGAGTGACGCACACAGCTTGGAGACCAGGGGACACTAAAGAGTAACGCACACAGCTGGGAGACCAGGGGACACTAAAGAGTGATGCACACAACTGGGAGACCAGGGGACACTAAACAGTGACGCACACAGCTGGAGACCAGGGGACACTAAAGAGTGGTGCACACAGCTGGGAGACCAGGGGACACTAAACAGTGACGCACACAGCTAGAGACCAGGGGACACTAAACAGTGACGCACACAGCTTGGAGACCAGGGGACACTAAAGAGTGACGCACACAGCTAGAGACCAAGGGACACTAAAGAGTGACTCACACAGCTGGGAGACCAGGGGACACTAAAGAGTGACGCACACAACTGGGAGACCAGGGGACACTAAAGAGTGACGCACACAGCTAGAGACCAAGGGACACTAAAGAGTGACGCACACAACTGGGAGACCAGGGGACATTAAAGAGTGACGCACACAGCTGGGAGACCAGGGGACACTAAAGAGTGACGCACACAGCTAGAGACCAAGGGACACTAAAGAGTGACGCACACAGCTAGAGACCAAGGGACACTAAAGAGTGACTCACACAGCTGGGAGACCAGGGGACACTAAAGAGTGACGCACACAACTGGGAGACCAGGGGACACTAAAGAGTGACGCACACAGCTAGAGACCAAGGGACACTAAAGAGTGACGCACACAACTGGGAGACCAGGGGACATTAAAGAGTGACGCACACAGCTGGGAGACCAGGGGACACTAAAGAGTGACGCACACAGCTGGGAGACCAGGGGACACTAAAGAGTGACGCACACAGCTAGAGACCAAGGGACACTAAAGAGTGACGCACACAACTGGGAGACCAGGGGACATTAAAGAGTGACGCACACAGCTGGGAGACCAGGGGACATTAAAGAGTGACGCACACAGCTAGAGACCAGGGGACATTAAAGAGTGACGCACACAGCTGGGAGACCAGGGGACACTAAAGAGTGACGCACACAGCTGGGAGACCAGGGGACATTAAAGAGTGACGCACACACTAAAAAAGAAGTTGACAACAAAATGTTGCCCAGGTGCAAAGAGGAGGAGAGTCTGGAGAACTCTCACTTTAATCTTAGTTCTACGTTAACGTACGGCGAGTCGGTGGATGTTTAGCTGATTGTTGATTTCCCATTCTTTCCTTTAAGAGTTTCTGACTTCCTGTTTCCTCCCTTAGCCCCGCCCCTCCCTCACCCGCTGCGCCGCATGCTACAACCACAAGGCTAACATGCTACGCCGGGGGGGGGAGGGGGAGTCCAGCTCCTCCAATGAGGATTCGGGACCAGAGGGGGGGTCATCTTCATCTTCCTCCTCCTCTTCATCCCCCAGCTACTCTGAGGAGGAAGAGGAGAGAAATGAGGAAGTGGAAAAACAGGAAGAAGCTGACGGACAGGAAATGGACAGTAAGACGAAGAAGAGGAGATCGAGGCTCGTTAAATCTTCCTCCCTCCCCTCCTCCTCGCTCGCCCCCCGTCTCACCCCTCTCTCTCTGATGCCCCGCCCCCACACCATCGTCTCCACCCTGCACCTGGAGGTGCTCAACGGCCCCCCATCTTCCTCTTCCTCCCACCTCCTCCTCAGACAGCAGGTGAGCTCATCAGGAGTTATGAGAAAACAAATCAATAAAACATTTGAAGTCGTGGAAGACGAGCACAGCTCATAACTGTCGGTGCATCGAGCAGTGTTCCTCAAACCTTTCATACCAAGGACACTTATCCAATAAAAAAGCACTCGCGCACCACCTGACTCCCCAAATATCCAGAAACATAGGCCTGCTCACTCCAACAAAGTACAGCCTGATCTTAACTTCTCTACATCGCCTCGTTCACACTTTAAATCAACAATACAAACACAACCACAGATTATAAAGCATTTCGTTCAAATGAGATTTAAAATGCTCTCAGGTTTTACATCTCTTATGAAACGTAGACTACATTTATAACGGAGTTTATGTCCGAGCCAACAGACTCACAGATCGTTGGCTATTGAGAGATATGCAAACACACCGCATGTAGTACGACACAAACCTCCGCTGAGGATTTTCAAAACAAAGTACAGTAAAGCTTTGGTGGCAGGCCCACGTCTAACTCTCTGAGGCCTGAGCTCTTTGTTCACACGTGAGGCTCGCCTCGGCTTTCTATGCTATTAAAACATGAACCTTGGTGACCATCGGGCTGGCCTGCCTGGTCCGCCCCAACAACAGCCTCTTATCAGCAACAGACTTCATGCAAAGCTTCATCAGATGCACATATTAGATAATACTCTCTCTCTCACTCCTAACGTCTACATCTACTTCCAGCATGGACACATGTTCATCAGACACATCCATTGTTAGCTTTATACACTTCTTGAAATCTAAAACAAAACACATCGTTTTTCTCGAACAGATTACAAATCGCCTGGAAATGGTACAAACACGTGGCAACATGTGTGACGAAGGTGTTGCGCTGGGCTACATCACACAATCAAAAGTTA
>NC_136909.1:89429894-89457394 GCF_949606895.1 Notothenia rossii
ACACACACACACACACACACACACACACACACACACACACACACACACACACACACACACACACACACACACACACACACACACACACACACACACACACACACACACACACACACACACACACACACACACACACACACACACACACACACACACACACACACACACACACACACACACACACACACACACACACACACACACACACACACGTTGTTAAGAGCTTTAGAAAATGAGGAGCTGCTTTGTTTACTTACTTTAAATACAATCTGAGTAATTGAGTTTCAGTAAAGCAGATTAAATAACCTAGGTTACCTTGTGTTGATATTTCAAACTGGATATTGTGATTGATAATAATACATAATAGTTAAATAGCACTTTTCCCAGAGCTCAAAGACACTTTAAAAGCAAATATATATATATTTTTAAAATTCATCAGTAGCTTCTGTTCTCTACCCATACATATATCTATTAAATATCTAAATTAAATTAAATTATATTTGACAAATCTGACATTAATTTACCCTTTTCAATGAAAAACTGATGATTTAAAAAATATAAAAACATTCAATTATTATAGCCTTATATTATTATCAGGTTTTCTTTCCAAAGCTACTGTTGTGTATTTCACAATAAAGCCTTTAAATCCTAACCTTTAATTGCAAAACTTTCCAGGTACTAGCTGCAGAAAAATATCAAGAGGCACTTTCACACCGGAGTACTTTTTCCAGGAATAGCCCCGATAGTTCCTGGGATTTTGCGTTCACACCCAAAAAATGTGGAACTACAATTTTTGTTCAGGAACCTTTTCCCCTCGTTCAGTCCCTGCTAGAGAGCAGGTACTATCCTGGGGAGGAAAAGGTTCCAGTGTCTGATTGGCTGGGCGCATTGCAAACCACGGCCCGTAAAACTCTGAAAAGATTTTGTGAAGCCGCCATTTTATTTGCTGGCATTAGCATTAGCATTAGCATGAGCCCCGCGCACCAACGCAGAGAGACTAACTTATGGCAACACAAAATAAAGCATGGGGGCGGTGGAGATGAGGAGGTGTCGGCTTTCAGGCGATTTACTCGGAAGGCTTCAGGAGAAGCTGCTGGGAGTCCCCGTTCCGTGTGAACGCGATCTACTAGATAGTTCCAGAACTAACGAGTTCGGGGGAACTATTCCTGGGGAAAGTACTTGGTGTGAAAGCGCTTTATATTTAGACGTTAATTATACTAAATGGAACCGTTCTCTTCTTTCCCACACGGACACAGCGCAGACGTGCATGCAGGCGTATAATACACATAAATACATATATAAATAAATACGTACGTTATTGTTGCGCGTCTCCACGGCGGGAAACTTCCTGACGATGAATTTGACGGCAGACTCCAGGTTCTTATCCACCAGGTAGGAGGGCTTGGCTTTGGGGTCGCCACACGCCTGGAAGAGAGAAGGAGGAGGAGGAGGAGAAGTGAGGACAGACAGACGGGAAACACAGGGACATTATATTCACGTCGTTAATCTGAGGTGTTCTGCATGGTGGGGTGTGTTAGATGTGAAGGGGAGACAGGAAGTGCTTCAGTGGAAACTGTTTATCCTAAAACATGTGTAAAACATTGCAGAGTTTCTGGACTATAGAAACCATGGCAACACAAACACACTTCATTGCAAGTGGCCTCTTTAGATGCTGCTTTGCTGAAGGACAGTGTGTGTTTCCATGTTGGATCAAACAGTTTCCTGTCAGACACTGAGCCTGAGAGTGATCAGTGGCTCACCTGCTGAGCTGTGGACACATCTGACAGATACATGGTCATTCAACAATATAAGGGATGCAATTAACACATATTTTCCTTATCCATTAATGTTTTTTTTTAACATGCATGTTGGTTGAAAATGTCCATCCTAGTTTCTCGGAAGTCCAAGTTGATGTCGTTGAAAACACAAGATATGTTCGCTTTATTAAGAAATCAATTAGATAAAAGCAAGACACCTCAATATTTGAGGCTGAAAAACGACTCTTGGCATTAATTGATTTGTCAATTAGTGTCTGAATCTCTTTGTATCTCCTACATATTGGATCGAGTCGACATCTGGAGCATCTTATGATCTTAGTTCCTGTTATTTTGATCCTCCAGGCTATCAGAGGTGATCCACAGCACAGAGAGGAGAACCACTGAGAGTAAAAGAGGGTGTGTTTGGTTTCAAACTGAAGGTCCATCACTGGTTAGTGAAGCTGCATGATGGGCAGAGATGGAGGTAACATGAAGAAGGGATTGAATGAAACAGAAGAAAGGAAAAGAGAAATAAAGAGTTTTCACAGAAAAGTCCTGTTTTATGATCTGCTCTTTCTAAATACTAATATCTCTAAGCCTGCTAGGTAGGCAAGGTAGCAACAGCACTGATGCATTATGGGTAGTGTAGTTTTGGATGGTGAGGGGGATGTAGTGCATGCACGTTCCAGAAACAGAGTGGATGTTTATTGGCTGGAACACGGAGGAAGAGACTTTCTGAGGAGCAGAGGTGGAAGTATGGAGTACAAATACTTTGTTACGGTATTCTAAGTACATGTTTCTGGTATCAGTACTTTACTCCACTACTTTACTCTACTTCTCTCTTTTTCCAAACAGGCTGGTTCCTTTAGTCTGAATGTGTGTTTGGTGGCGTGATCATTATTATTTAGAGTCATTGCGTGCCTATTGATTTGAACACGATCCGTGTATCCATCATTTCCTGGTCTTCTCTAAAGAAGAGGGACCAATGGAAACGTTGTCATGTTGTCGTTGGTCACCATGGAAACATTCATTAGCTAACAATGACATTATTGTTCTATTAATATAAAGGGAGGTCAGGTACTCTTTAAAACAGCTGCTAGTTATGGGTACTTTTTACTGAAGTACATTTCAAAGCCTCTTTACTTTCACTTGAGGAAAGAAGTTTAGTCAGTACTTCTACTTTTACCAGAGTATTTTTAAACACGAGTATCTGTACTTCTACTTGAGTAAAGGATGTGTGTACTTCTACTTGAGTACAGGATGTGTGTACTTCTACTTGAGTAAAGGATGTGTGTACTTCTACTTGAGTAAAGGATGTGTGTACTTCTACTTGAGTAAAGGATGTGTGTACTTCTACTTGAGTAAAGGATGTGTGTACTTCTACTTGAGTAAAGGATGTGTGTACTTCTACTTGAGTACAGGATGTGTGTACTTCTACTTGAGTAAAGGATGTCTGTACTTCTACTTGAGTACAGGATGTGTGTACTTCTACTTGAGTACAGGATGTGTGTACTTCTACTTGAGTAAAGGATGTGTGTACTTCTACTTGAGTAAAGGATGTGTACTTCTACTTGAGTAAAGGATGTGTGTACTTCTACTTGAGTAAAGGATGTGTGTACTTCTACTTGAGTAAAGGATGTGTGTACTTCTACTTGAGTAAAGGATGTGTGTACTTCTACTTGAGTAAAGGATGTGTGTACTTCTACTTGAGTACAGGATGTGTGTACTTTTGACATCTCTGGTAAGGATTCACTTCCTCCAGAGAGTGGAAACACTGAGAGCCAGTATTTTTGTTTTTATAAGAAAGGCCACCTAATCTGTAGTCAACAGAGTATAAAAGACTACAATTCCCACGCGCCTCTCTCTAAAGTGACCGTGATGGGCGATCTGTCAGAAAGGCGCATGTTGTTGTTTGTACTGTTATGTAATAAAATGATATATATTTATTTTAAAGTGTTGGTTTATGATCACATTTATATTACATAATAATGTATGAGGTAAGTACAAATGATCTTAGTTCTCTGGCCCTAACAGGGATATAAACGATTGCATACATTTACAGTTTCTTATTTCTCCAGCTGTCAAACTTATTCTGAGAATCAACTGAACTCACTAAAAGAATTTCTTCTCAAATAATCAGGAAATTACGTTTTAAAAACAATAACTCATCTCTCTCGCTCAGATTAATGTTGTCAGGTATGTCACAGTAAACTCTTAGGTTTACACACTGTTGACAAAGGTGTGGTCTGTGCAGCTTACTTTAAACCCTCTGAGATGTTTCTGCTACCGAGGATTTAGAGTTTCATCACACCGTCATTTATAGATTAGCTACAGCTAACTGATGAGCATCAACTGTGGATGATCCCGGAAGAGTTTAGGAGGAAAACACCTAGTGGAGGATACTAGGAATCAGCGTGGGATACAAAAGGTACCCCACAAGGGAAAAAGGCTAAATATGCTAGCTTCGTATTAAAAAAAGAAGACAGAAAGGCTACGATGCAAGGCTAATCGGCTAATCATACTAGCTAGCGAGGCAAAAGAAGCAGAATCATGCTAGCTACTTAGCCAAAAAAAGAATAGTAGGCTAAACAAACTAGCTACCAAGCCAAGGAAAACAGGATAAGCTAAACATGCTAGCTTCCTAGTAATAACAACCAGAAAAGGCTAAAGAAGCTAGCCACAAAATAAATAAAAAAGGGGCTATGCTGAAAGCAAAAAAAGCAAAAATGCTAACTATTCACCCCAAAAATTCCAATGGGAGGGTGACAAGGCAAGCTAATTAAGCTAAACATGCTAGCTACCTCGCCAAAAATGTTTAAGAAAGGATACGACGCAAGCGCTATAGGATAATCATACTAGCTTCCTCGTAAAAAAAGAAGCAGAACACGCTAAACAAAGCAGCAACAAAGTAATTAAGATAAGTGTTATACTGAACGCAAATAAGCTAAACATGCTAGCTACCTAGCCAACACCATTACTGCAGGGTCTCACACCCAGTTGGACACTGAGGGGGGGGGATTGACACAGACAACAACAACAACAACAACAACAACAACAACATGACTTCAGCACAGATCAATGGACCTGCAGAGATGCTTCCTCGCTCCGACGTCTCTCACACCGGACAAGATCTACACATGTATTATTGCTAAGTGATTCTGATGTGCTATATGTCTGTAGCAACGCGTGTTCTCTCATATCCTTTCGCCTCTATCTACTCGTCTCTCATCCTTTCTTTATAACCAATGCTGTTGATGTGTTGTGATTTTAAAAAGGTGTCTAATATCAGCTGGAAAGGAGCAATGTTGGCTAAAGCTAATGCTCCGTTTCCTTCAGTGTGTGAAAGGGCTCCGAACCCCCCGTGTGGATCTGTTCAGGTGTGTGAGAGGGAGAGGGTTTTTAACGAATCAGAAGCAAGGAGTCAAGATGTTGTTGATCTAAAACCACGATCCTCGCTCTACTTCACAGCGACATTTATTTACCCTTTGACTCACGCCGGGGAACTGCAGAGTGAAAAACACTGACTGGTTATTACAGAACATCGGTTTGATTTCTGAAGGGACTCTACAGAGGTTCCATGTTTTAGCCCAAACTTAAAACGTTTGTTTTGCTGCGACGGCTTCACTTTGGTGTCTAAATTCTGGTCTTGATGTGTGCAGGAATGTACTGATTGAATGCTTTCGTACTTAATTTATGATGCTAGCTTTGGAAAGGTACTTGCTATGGACACTTTGTGGTGCTTTCAAGTGATTGTAGGACGTTCAAACCTTTTACAATATGAGAACATCCCATTTATGAATCATCTGTTTTAGCCAATACTCAAAAGGTGTATTTGCTGTGAAGGGTTCACTTTGGTGTCTAACTACAGGCTGATTTGTGCAGGAATGTATTGATCGCATGCTTTCTTACTTAATTTCTGATGGAAAGCCACTTGCTATGGACACTTGGTGGTGCGTTCAAGTGATTGTAGGACGTTCAATCATCCACGATTTGGTCCACACCATCGTCTGTCTTAGCTTTTAGCCAGTGGATGTGATATCAGAGTTTCCAACGGCTCCACTTTGGTGTCTAAATACTGGCCTGGACTTCTGATGTGTGCAGGAATGTACTGATCGAAAGCTTTCTTACTTAATTGATGATGCTAGCTCTGGAAAGGTACTTGCTATGAACACTTTGTGGTGCGTTCAAGTGATTGTAGGACATTCAAACATGGGATTGTAAATGTCCCTGCTGTTGGACAAATACAGGCCTAGACTACTGATTTGTATTATGTACTGGTTGAATGCTTTCTTATTTAATCTCTGATGGAAAGGTACTTGCTATGGACACTTTGTGGTGCGTTCAAGTGATTGTAGGATGTTCAAACATCCAGCGATCTTTTAAAATATGAGAAAATCCCATTTCATATTTTTTAGCCCAAACGTAACACTTTTATTTTGCTGCACCGGCTCCACTTTGGTTTCTAACTACAGGCTGATTTGTGCAGTAAATCTACTGATCGAATGCTTCCTTACTTAATTCATGATGCTAGCTCTGGAAAGGTAATTACTCTTGACACATGGTGGTGCGTTCAAGTGATTGTAGGACGTTCAAGCATCCACGATTTGGGAAAATGTAATTGTTGTAATCGTCTGTTTTAGCGTTCAAGCAGTAAATGTGATATCAGACTTTCCCAGCACCACTTGATGTCATTAGCCTTCTCTCATAGTTCTTTATCTGTATCTCTCTGCTGTATGATTAGAAATGGCCCTGCTGTTGCATAAAGACAGGATTTCTGACTCTAAAACCCAATTGTTCTAATCATCCGTGTTGTTTTTCTGACCGTACAGTTTGTTGATGTGATGCAGCGACTGTTGGAGATTCTGATGAAGCATTTCAGTAAACAAATAGACAAGAAATTCAAGGTGAGCACCTGTGTTTGGGGCGATGGTCTGTGTTTGGGACGATGGTCTGTTTTTGGGGCGATGGCCTGTTTGTGGGACGATGGCCTGTGTTTGGGACGATGGCTTGTGTGTGGGGCGATGGTCTGTGTGTGGGATGATGGCCTGTGTGTGGGGCGATGGTCTGTGTTTGGGACGATGGCCTGTGTTTGGGACGATGGCCTGTGTGTGGGACGATGGCCTGTGTTTGGGACGATGGCCTGTGTTTGGGGCGATGGCCTGTGTGTGGGATGATGGCCTGTGTGTGGGGCGATGGTCTGTGTTTGGGACGATGGCCTGTGTTTGGGACGATGGCCTGTGTGTGGGACGATGGCCTGTGTTTGGGACGATGGCCTGTGTGTGGGGCGATGGTCTGTGTGTGGGATGATGGCCTGTGTGTGGGGCGATGGTCTGTGTTTGGGACGATGGCCTGTGTGTGGGACGATGGCCTGTGTGTGGGACGATGGCGTGTGTTTGGGACGATGGCCTGTGTGTGGGGCGATGGTCTGTGTGTGGGACGATGGCCTGTGTGTGGGAGGATGGCCTATGTTTGGGACGATGGCCTGTGTGTGGGACGATGGCCTGTGTTTGGGACGATGGCCTGTGTGTGGGGCGATGGTCTGTGTGTGGGGCGATGGTCTGTGTGTGGGACGATGGTCTGTGTGTGGGGCGATGGTCTGTGTTTGGGGCGATGGCCTGTGTTTGGGACGATGGTCTGTGTTTGGGACGATGGCCTGTGTTTGGGACGATGGCCTGTGTGTGGGACGATGGCCTGTGTGTGGGACGATGGCCTGTGTTTGGGACGATGGCCTGTGTGTGGGGCGATGGTCTGTGTGTGGGACGATGGTCTGTGTGTGGGGCGATGGCCTGTGTGTGGGACGATGGTCTGTGTTTGGGACGATCGCCTGTGTTTGGGACGATGGCCTGTGTTTGGGACGATGGCCTGTGTGTGGGACGATGGCCTGTGTTTGGGACGATGGCCTGTGTGTGGGACGATGGCCTGTGTTTGGGACGATGGCCTGTGTTTGGGACGATGGCCTGTGTGTGGGACGATGGCCTGTGTTTGGGACGATGGCGTATGTTTGGGACGATGGCCTGTGTGTGGGGCGATGGTCTGTGTTTGGGGCGATGGTCTGTGTTTGGGGCGATGGCCTGTGTGTGGGGCGATGGCCTGTGTGTGGGGCGATGGCCTGTGTTTGGGGCGATGGCCTGTGTGTGGGACGATGGTCTTTGTCTGGGGCGATGGCCCCTGTTTGGGACGATGGCCCGCGTTTGGGACGATGGTCTGTGTTTGGGACGATGGCCTGTGTGTGGGACGATGGCCTGTGTTCGGGGCGATGGCCTGTGTTCGGGACGATGGCCCGCGTTTGGGGCGATGGCCCGCGTTTGGGACGATGGTCCGCGTTTGGGACGATGGCCTGTGTGTGGGACGATGACCTGTGTTCGGGGCGATGGCCTGTGTTCGGGACGATGACCTGTGTTCGGGGCGATGGCCTGTGTTCGGGACGATGGCCCGTATTCGGGGCGATGGCCCGTGTGTGGGGCGATGGCCTGTGTGTGGGGCGATGGCCTGTGTGTGGGGCGATGGCCTGTGTTTGGGGCCTGTGTTTGGGACGATGGCCTGTGTTTGGGGCGATGGCCTGTGTTTGGGGCGATGGCCTGTGTTTGGGGCGATGGCCTGCGTGTGGGACGATGGCCTGCGTGTGGGGCGATGGCCTGCGTGTGGGACGATGGCCTGCGTGTGGGACGATGGCCTGCGTTTGGGACGATGGTCTGTGTGTGGGGCGATGGCCTGTGTTTGAGGCGATGGCCTGTGTGTGGGGCGACGGTCTTTGTTTGGGGCGACGGTCTGTGTTTGGGGCGACGGCCTGTGTTTGGGGCGACGGCCTGTGTTTGGGACGATGGCCCGTGTTTGGGACGATGGTCCGTGTTTGGGACGATGGCCCGTGTGTGGGACGATGGCCCGTGTTTGGGGCGATGGCCCCTGTTTGGGACGATGTCCCGTGTTCGGGACGATGGCCCGTGTTCGGGGCGATGGCCCGTGTTCGGGGCGATGGCCCGCGTTTGGGACGATGGTCTGTGTTTGGGGCGATGGTCTGTGTTTGGGGCGATGGTCTGTGTTTGGGATGATGGTTGGCAGCAGGGATGTAAACATTGATGGGCTAAAACATGCAAACCTTCTGTAGCATTTACTTAAAACCTGGCTTCTTCTTCGCTGGTTCAGCCAACGCAGCGGTAACTAGCTCACTAATTCATCTACTATTAACTAGGGATGGGAATTTGAAAGCAAATGTATTATATTTGACCGAATTGACATGATAAAGATATTCATAACTCATATTGGAATACCTGAATCATTTTGAATGTTTGATTAGTCATTCCCATCCCTACTGTTAACAGAATTGGCTGTGCTTGTGTTAGCATGAAGATCTCTAGTTTTCTGGCGGTGCAATAATCTGTCTTTCTGGGGTTTGATGGGGGGATGGATGGGAGAAGGGGGTGAGGTGGATGAAGGGTGAGGGACTAGAGGAGACCTCGCCTCCCCCCTCGTGTCTCCACTCAAAATACCAGATAACCTCTCAAACTGATGCAAAATAAACACATCTCAAAACATTCTCTTGCACCATTTTATCTATGGTTTCATTTAAGGCTGTTATTGTCACGTGTACACAGTATAGTAGCATGTGTACACAGTGTAGTAGCATGTGTACACAGTGTAGTAGCATGTGTACACAGTGTAGTAGCACGTGTACACAGTGTAGTAGCATGTGTACAAAGTGTAGAAATATCAATGAAAGTCTACACATTAAACTATCAGACTTCCATCAGGAGCTTCAGAAATGATGCTAACCGAACCGTAGCCGTGTTTTTCTAGTCGAACAAACTGTGCAGGTAGATTCTTGTGTATTATTAAACGTGAAGCTACCGAGCAGTACGTCACATCGCTCCATCTTTTCCATCTGTAACATTAAAGGGGTCACAGATCGATGCATCGATAATATTATGTAAATAATTAGTAGAGATGTCCCGATCTGATCACGTGATCGGTGATCGGGGTTCGGAGCCGATCACGTGATTTTAAAAAGATCGGAATCGGGAGAAAAAAATTGGGGATCGGGATTTTTTTGATTTTTTTTAAATACTTTAAAAAAAAAAATTGTATTCAATGTTACAAAACAAAAATGACCATGTTCAAGTCTTAAAGTCATCCTGAGGCCTTAGTTTTGGTTTCAAATGACAGAACATCATGTATGTGTTGCTTCTTTGGGGCTTGTTTTCATAGACCTGCTTATTTCTCTCAAATCTGGAAACAGAGTGGGCGCAGTGTCTAATTGTAGCAGTAAGCTAACGAGTACTGATAAGCTTTATTTTGTTTTGATCCAATGCTGCACAACTGAACTGATCCAATGCTGCTGTGAAAGAAAGAAGCTATATCCATGTTGGATAGAATATCACATTTAAATAAAAACATAACCTTAAGGGACAACTTGAATGCTTTTTTTCTTAATGCATTGCATAAAGATCGGATCGGGAAAAATCGGTATCGGCAAATTATCAAAATCAAATGATCGGAATCGGATCGGGAGCAAAAAAAGGTGATCAGGACATCCCTAATAATTAGTGATAACGTGAGCTATCCTGCATGATAAAGTATTGCTTTACCCCGTAGTAATATTACTTTGAATGGGGATTAAGAACACTTTCTATGCTTTACCCACGCAGATATACATTTAAGTAAATAAACATTCAACTATAAATACTTTCTAGAGGTTTTAAATCCTCTTCTTACAACAAATGCACTCATTGTAGTCGGTTAAATAGACTTAAATTGATATATGTGTCAAAATAAAGTGTCTAACCCTAATGTTCGTGTGCTACAATAAAGAAAAGCGCTCTTATTTTGAAATAAAGCATGGGGGAAAAACATGTGATGCTGCATCGTAAACACTGACAGTGATGGAGCTCTTCAGATTCAGACATGGAGAGGAGGGAGGAGCAACAGATCATAAAGGGAGGAGGACAAGGCAGAGGAAGGGAGGACGAAGGGGAAGGGTGGAGGAAGAGGAAGGGTGGAGGAAGTGGGGTTTCATCAGTGGAAGGTGATAAACTTTGCAAACCTTCCAAACTTGTCCTTGCTGCATAGGAGAGGGGGGAAGCATTGGAACGGAGAGAAGAAGAGAAGAAATCAAAACAAAGAGCCCACCTATAGACAAACTGCTGCTCCACACACACACACACACACACACACACACACACACACACACACACACACACACACACTCTCTCTCTCTCTCACACACACACACACACACTCACAGGTGTTTTCTGAGAGGTCAGTTAAGGACAGCCGTTCTGTTTCAACACAACACAGAGAACAGCACATGCTGCGCAGACATGTGATCACATTGTTTTAGCGCTAGATTCTTCAGAGTAACACAAAGTGACCCTACAGACAAGTCTACCTAGCAATGTGTGAACGAGGAGATGTTGAAACCCCCACATTTTGATGTTAGAAACGTGTATTTAGGGTCCCCAGCACATAGAAACTGCTGGATGATAACCTGCATATGATGGGTCGTTTACACAATTAGCACAAGGTGTGTTGAATAGCATCAATGGGAACAATAGTCAAACAGAAATGGCTTGGTTGATGTCTGAGGGGTTCTGGAGGTTGATGAGGATGCTGAATCCATATCCAGGATCAGAAATGGCAGTTTTAACCAGAAAGAGGCCGATATTAGTGTTCTGGGTGTCGATTTTGAAGTTTTTAAAGGGACTCTGGATCATTTGGATTGCACAGATTGCTTATTTATTTGAAAATAAATTGTCCACAGAAGAGATAATAATGCTCTCTATATCCAACAGTCTCAACACGACTCATGGCAGTGAAATCAGCCCAAAGAGAAGAAATATGGCCACTTTCTGGTTAAAACTGTAATTTCTGATCCTGAAAATGTCACAATTGGATTCACATACATTTCTAACATTACACTTTGGGGTACTCAACATTTCCGGGTTCACAATAAGACTCGATGGGCTGGCAAACAGACTGGATAACAACAAAGACTATAACACATCTGTTGTGGAATATATAAATGTATATATATATACTGTTTATAATCAAGAATAATACCGTCTGCTATTCAAATACTGTGAGACATCTGTAAATAACTGTGCAATATATACTTTACTTTCACTACTGTATACATGCTACACTGTGTGTGTGTGTGTGTGTGTGTGTGTGTGTGTGTGTGTGTGTGTGTGTGTGTTTTCTCTGCAGTATTCACTGGCTGCAGTATCTGCTTCACATTCCTGTTGCTTAGTAACAGCTCAATGCAGCATTCACTGAAGCACGAAACATGCACGTCTGAAAATATCAGGTCATAGTTTTAGAGAAACGAGTCGCTAATTTATACTGAGCTGTGATTTAAAAGGTTTTCAAGTGATTGTTAGAAACGAGGAGGAAGTATGTGGGTCAAATGAAAAGGCCCTGGGGTGAAGTCGAATAAAGAGCTGCAGGGATGATGTATTTCTGAGTTGGACCCTGAAGGCAGCATCTCTCTGGTCCAATGGGATTCCTCCATTTGATTTTGGATTACTGCAGAAAATAATCTCAACCTTTATGATATTTACACGTTTAGTTCAGCAGAATAATCTACACATGTTAACACCCCTTTATGATTTCAGAATTAAAAAGCTAATATTGGGCTATAAAGGAACTACAGCACGGTCACATGACTTCACGTCACCACCGCTAAGCTAAAGGAGGCTAATGTTGGGCTATAAAGGAACTACAGCACGGTCACATGACTTCACCACCGCTAAGCTAAAGGAGGCTAATGTTGGGCTATAAAGGAAATACAGCACGGTCACATGACTTCACGTCACCACCGCTAAGCTAAAGGAGGCTAATGTTGGGCTATAAAGGAACTACAGCACGGTCACATGACTTCACGTCTCCACCGCTAAGCTAAAGGAGGCTAATGTTGGGCTATAAAGGAACTACAGCACGGTCACATGACTTCACGTTCCCACCGCTAAGCTAAAGGAGGCTAATGTTGGGCTATAAAGGAACTACAGCACGGTCACATGACTTCACGTCTCCACCGCTAAGCTAAAGGAGGCTAATGTTGGGCTATAAAGGAACTACAGCACGGTCACATGACTTCACGTCTCCACCGCTAAGCTAAAGGAGGCTAATGTTGGGCTATAAAGGAACTACAGCACGGTCACATGACTTCACATCACCACCACTAAGCTAAAGGTGGCTAATGTTGGGCTATAAAGGAACTACAGCACGGTCACATGACTTCACGTCACCACCGCTAAGCTAAAGGAGGCTAATGTTGGGCTATAAAGGAACTACAGCACGGTCACATGACTTCACGTCACCACTGCTAAGCTAAAGGAGGCTGATGTTGGGCTATAAAGGAACTACAGCACGGTCACATGACTTCACGTCACCACTGCTAAGCTAAAGGAGGCTGATGTTGGGCTATAAAGGAACTACAGCACGGTCACATGACTTCACGTCACCACCGCTAAGCTAAAGGAGGCTAATGTTGGGCTATAAAGGAACTACAGCACGGTCACATGACTTCACGTTACCACCGCTAAGCTAAAGGAGGCTAATGTTGGTCTATAGAGGAACTACAGCACGGTCACATGACTTCACGTCACCACCGCTAAGCTAAAGGAGGCTAATGTTGGGCTATAAAGGAACTACAGCACGGTCACATGACTTCACGTCACCACCACTAAGCTAAAGGAGGCTAATGTTGGTCTATAGAGGAACTACAGCACGGTCACATGACTTCACGTCACCACCGCTAAGCTAAAGGAGGCTAATGTTGGTCTATAGAGGAACTACAGCACGGTCACATGACTTCACGTCACCACCACTAAGCTAAAGGAGGCTAATGTTGGGCTATAAAGGAACTACAGCACGGTCACATGACTTCACGTCACCACCGCTAAGCTAAAGGTTAATTTTGCTCCTAGTGTGCCATTTCAAAATAAAATACTGTATATATAAATATATCAACAGTGCCATAAAGATCAGGTTGTGCTGCTTTCCCCCAGGGGAAATTGCCATTCAGGCCATGAGAAATGTATGGAGGTCTTAGGCAATTTCTCCTTAATAGCTCATAAAGATTCCATTAAAATTACAAATGAGGGGCTAAATTGCCCCCGGTAATCAGGGATAACCTTCGTTAAATGTCATCCTGTCATTATTTTCCCCTGTAGGTTAACTTTACGTGACTGCAGCTACTGTCCCTGCAGGGCCACCATAGGCATTACCAGGCCAGAAAAGAGATGCTGTAAGCAAGAGAGGAGAAGAAGAAAATCCTGATGTCGTACGAACCACTGCATCATCAAAATCTAAATAAGTGTAAAAGAACTTGGAGACAAATTGAACAGAG
Organism: Notothenia rossii; assembly: GCF_949606895.1. Lineage (NCBI taxonomy): Eukaryota > Metazoa > Chordata > Actinopteri > Perciformes > Nototheniidae > Notothenia > Notothenia rossii. Next base: position 89,443,995 of record NC_136909.1, read on the forward strand.
GAAAAATAAAAAGGCAACGTCCTCTCCAATCAAAAACTCCACTTTAAAGAGTCCTCTCCTGCTGATGTTCAGGTGTATATCAGTATGTAGTGTCTCTACTTTAAAGAGTCCTCTCAGGCTGATGTTCAGGTGTATATCAGTATGTAGTGTCTCTACTTTAAAGAGTCCTCTCCTGCTGATGTTCAGGTGTATATCAGTATGTAGTGTCTCTACTTTAAAGAGTCCTCTCCTGCTGATGTTCAGGTCTATATCAGTATGTAGTGTCTCTACTTTAAAGAGTCCTCTCCTGCTGATGTTCAGGTGTATATCAGTATGTAGTGTCTCTACTTTAAAGAGTCCTCTCCTGCTGATGCTCAGGTGTATATCAGTATGTAGTGTCTCTACTTTAAAGAGTCCTCTCCTGCTGATGTTCAGGTGTATATCAGTATGTAGTGTCTCTACTTTAAAGAGTCCTCTCCTGCTGATGTTCAGGTGTATATCAGTATGTAGTGTCTCTACTTTAAAGAGTCCTCTCCTGCTGATGTTCAGGTGTATATCAGTATGTAGTGTCTCTACTTTAAAGAGTCCTCTCCTGCTGATGTTCAGGTGTATATCAGTATGTAGTGTCTCTACTTTAAAGATTCCTCTCCTGCTGATGTTCAGGTGTATATCAGTATGTAGTGTCTCTGCTTTAAAGAGTCCTCTCCTGCTGATGTTCAGGTGTATATCAGTATGTAGTGTCTCTACTTTAAAAAGTCCTCTCCTGCTGATGTTCAGGTGTATATCAGTATGTAGTGTCTCTGCTTTAAAGAGTCCTCTCCTGCTGATGTTCAGGTGTATATCAGTATGTAGTGTCTCTACTTTAAAAAGTCCTCTCCTGCTGATGTCCAGGTGTATATCAGTATGTAGTGTCTCTACTTTAAAGAGTCCTCTCCTGCTGATGTTCAGGTGTATATCAGTATGTAGTGTCTCTACTTTAAAGAGTCCTCTCCAGCTGATGTCCAGGTGTATATCAGTATGTAGTGTCTCTACTTTAAAGAGTCCTCTCCTGCTGATGTTCAGGTGTATATCAGTATGTAGTGTCTCTACTTTAAAGAGTCCTCTCCTGCTGATGTTCAGGTGTATATCAGTATGTAGTGTCTCTACTTTAAAGAGTCCTCTCCTGCTGATGTTCAGGTGTATATCAGTATGTAGTGTCTCTACTTTAAAGAGTCCTCTCCTGCTGACGTTCAGGTGTAGATCAGTATGTAATGTCTCTACTTTAAAGAGTCCTCTCCTGCTGATGTTCAGGTGTATATCAGTATGTAGTGTCTCTACTTTAAAGAGTCCTCTCCTGCTGATGTTCAGGTGTATATCAGTATGTAGTGTCTCTACTTTAAAGAGTCCTCTCCTGCTGATGTTCAGGTGTATATCAGTGTGTAGTGTCTCTACTTTAAAGAGTCCTCTCCTGCTGATGTTCAGATGTACATCAGTATGTAGTGTCTCTACTTTAAAGAGTCCTCTCCTGCTGATGTTCAGGTGTATATCAGTATGTAGTATCTCTACTTTAAAGAGTCCTCTCCTGCTGATGTTCAGGTGTATATCAGTATGTAGTGTCTCTACTTTAAAGAGTCCTCTCCTGCTGATGTTCAGGTGTATATCAGTATGTAGTGTCTCTACTTTAAAGAGTCCTCTCCTGCTGATGTTCAGGTGTATATCAGTATGTAGTGTCTCTACTTTAAAGAGTCCTCTCCTGCTGATGTTCAGGTGTATATCAGTATGTAGTGTCTCTACTTTAAAGAGTCCTCTCCTGCTGATGTTCAGGTGTATATCATTATGTAGTGTCTCTACTTTAAAGAGTCCTCTCCTGCTGATGTTCAGGTGTATATCAGTATGTAGTGTCTCTACTTTAAAGAGTCCTCTCCTGCTGATGTTCAGGTGTATATCAGTATGTAGTGTCCCTACTTTAAAGAGTCCTCTCCTGCTGATGTTCAGGTGTATATCAGTATGTAGTGTCTCTACTTTAAAGAGTCCTCTCCTGCTGATGTTCAGGTGTATATCAGTATGTAGTGTCTCTACTTTAAAGAGTCCTCTCCTGCTGATGTTCAGGTGTATATCAGTATGTAGTGTCTCTACTTTAAAGAGTCCTCTCCTGCTGATGTTCAGGTGTATATCAGTATGTAGTGTCTCTACTTTAAAGAGTCCTCTCCTGCTGATGTTCAGGTGTATATCAGTATGTAGTGTCTCTACTTTAAAGAGTCCTCTCTAGAACAGGTGTTTTCTGCAGCTCGATGGAGTAATGAGTGGCGGTGGTTATTAAATGGAAAAGAACATTGCTGTGATTTTAGACGATGATATTATTGTTAGTGATCATGAAGGTAGAAACAAAACACCCAAATCTGTTGCCTGTGTTTCATAATTAATAATTAACCCACTGGTTGTGCATTTCAGAAATAAATAGATTTAATTTGTCTCCAAATTGCTATTTAAATGACCAGAAGGAGCTCACTAATCGTCTCACAGATTATAAACCCGGTTCTTTGATTTCTATCTTTGGGACTCTTCTAGTTTTTGGATGCTGAAGAAATGTTTAAGGTAAAAAGAAAGCGTTATAAAAGAGCGCATGGATGTGTTTATTTATATAACTCTAATGGTGAGGAAGATCAGGAGAGATATGAAGATGAAGGGACAGAAGAAAGAGGAAGGAAGGAAGTAAGGAGGGAGGAGAGGAAGGGCGTAATAAGAGAGAAATGACTGTGACAGCTCATACTGTCTGCAGAGAATATAAACACACAGGATGAGCACATTTAACTATCTGCTGATTGGTCAATATCCGACACTTAAGGCAAAAGTTCTGACTTTTTCCTAAAATATACAGATTTTTTTTTTAAAGAAATCTGACTTTTGTCAAAATTCACAAGATTCTGTTTTTTTCAGCATTATCATTTTTTTCTCTGAATCCTGAGATTTTCGCCCACATATTTTTTCTTCCTAATTCTGACCTTTTCGGAAAGTTCAGTTTTTTTTTTAAATCAGTATTTTTCCGAATTTTTTATTTTTTTCTCCAAATCCTGAGTTTTTCACCAACTTTTTTCCTAATTCATATATATATATAATATTTTTTTTAATCAGTATTTTTTCCGAATTATGACTTTTCTCAAAACTCTGAGATTTTCACAGAAATAAATTCTCACTTTGTTTTCTGAACTCTCATTGTTTTCCTTATTCAGAGTTATTTTTCAATCAATATTCTGGTCTTTTTTCAGAATTCTTACTTTTTAATGAGTCTTATATTAAGAATTCTGACTTGTTTTTACATTTGTGAAATCAAACTAGCTGATGATCATAGAAGCACCAACAGACAGACATACTGTTCCTTGAACACTGAATGCTGAGCAGTAGAGGACAGCTCCAATGGAAATGAACAGTTTGGGCTTTCAGACGGTTTATCTACTCCGCCTCTTCCTCTCGTCTCTATGTATACATCATATTCATCATCCATTCCCAGTCCCACACAAACAGACCCACTACTCTTTCCCTCCCACACACAACCACTGTTTCAACACAAACAGGAGTCAGTAACATTAATACATGTTATATGCATGTGTATAATGCAATGCTATAAAGTACTTTTAAGCAGCAGATGTCATGTGAATGTCACTCAGTGGCTTAAAATGCAAAAACACATACATTTGTGGTAAATAAATAACATAAATAATTATTTATATATCTTTTCACATTATGAGAGCTAAACACCTGCTAGATACATGTCTTTGTTTTATTTCTTTAACCGTATATCTACATATTACATTTTAATAGTATTGTTTATGTGTTTGTGGGTAGTTGTTCAAGCTGTCCTCTGGTGCTGTTATGAGTGTTTGTTGACATGTGTCACTTTAATCGAATAAACTGCAAACTAATTACAGTAAATACTCTTAGCTTCATCTACTTAACATTAAATAAGCCATCTAAACGTAGCTATATATAAGCTCAGGTGTAGAGAAACATCAATTATCCACATCATAATAGCACTATTTGTTTTGCCTCCTATATCTTCTTTCTGTGTCTCTTTATGCACCATTTATACCAAAGAAAATGTGTATATTTAAACGTACTTGGTAATAAAACCATTCTGTTTGTAACCATTAGCTGTTAGCATTAGCATCTGTGTTTTGATGGAGCAGAAACGAAGCCCGTTGCTAATGCAGGCCTAGTTTGCAAGATAACACCTAAAGGAGATTAATGTACCAGATTAGGTTGTAAATTAACTGATACACGTTAACTATACTGTTTACAACACGTCTATATGTGTGTTTAATTAAACGTAAAACCAGTTTAAATCGCAAAACCGACGGTGTATGTATATAGAGAGAGGCGGGGCTCCGTTCATTCCTATGAGACTCGCTCAGTGTCGCATGAAGCCTGAAATAGAGCGACTGTAGAGTCAGAAAGTGTCCGAAAATCGGCTGCGAAGGCCGGCTATTTTCCTAGAGGTTGGAGGCTACTTTACCGCAAGCTAACGCGACTAGCTTAAGGATAGAAGGGACGCTTTATTTAGATTAACGTGAGTACATATTCAAGTTTGGAATGGTAGTATTAACGATGGTGAATATGTTTGATATTATTACTAACTGCCGTTAGCGATGGGATACTGCTAAAGCTACTGTCAGTGCTAATGCTACCAAAACCAGTGCTACTACTGACGGTTATGCTACTACTACCGCTGCTAATGCTACTACCGTAGTTACTACCTTGCTAATGCTAACAGTAACATATCAGTGATACTACTGCTGCTAATGCTACTACAACCACTGCTACTGACACTACTACTATAATGCTACTGCCGCTGCTAATGCTGCCACTACTGCCGCTGCCAATGCTACAACCATAGCTACTACCGTGCTAATGCTACCACCGATACTATTACTATAATGCTACTGCCGCTGCTAAGGCTACACCCACTGCTAGCTCATCAGGCATTCCGCGTTCATATTGCCACTCTCTCACATATACTGTTATTGTATGTGTTTATGGTGATATTTGTGTGTGTGCGCGAACCTTTTTGATATTGTAAACCCGGGTGAGCATCCCGACGCCTCGGTCGTTCAGGATGGTCAGTTTTTCGGCCAGTTTCTGCTGGCTGGGCTGGATTACTCCCCGAGACATCTTCGGTTATATGTGTAGATTCAATCCAGATAGAAAATATGTAATATCAGGAATAATATCCGCAGCTCGTAGTGATGTAATTAACGGAGTTAGAAGCCTGTGTTTCTGCAGGGATGTTAGATCTGGGCCATGTTTCCGGACTCCACCCCACCGTCTCTCTCTCCCTGGGTTTTCGGAGGATGGGAAGGGTTGTCCTGGTTTTTCCAACGAGGCTGTGCTGCGTTCATGGAAACCTGGGAGATTAGTGTACCCGAGAGGATTAAGTGATACGGCGATATAACAGATATTTAAATGTTTTTAACAATGTGTGCAGAAAGTTTTACCAACGACGGTTAGGGCTACATGAGAATAAAATGACAAATTGGGCTTTTTTCAGAATTTTTACTTTTCTTCAGTATTCTGACTTTTTTCTTTAACAACATTTGACTTAAAAATGCAAATGCTGCTATAGTGTTAATGTCTGTACTGACACCAGTAATCACGGATTGATTTGTGAATAAATAAACCAAAAAACATCATTTATAGCCACACCCTGAGCACCATTCCTTTCTAAAAGTGTACTTAACTACTTTACTGTGAGCACCTGAACGCATCTCATTGTTGACGCAGCTTCCGACTGTCAGTCTTACAGCTGCTTTGTTTCTCTCCCATTTTACCAGGATTTCTCCCTGCAAACAGCTCTGTATCTGTTATAATGGTATATAATTATATACAGTGAAGCAGCGATGATCTGACTGAGTGTAAATAGCATTTAACCAGGTGGGTGCACGGGAAAAAGCTCCGTAATTTCACTCACAAACAGACATTATACATACACACGTAACGTTATGAACTTAAATGCACACTTTTCAACTCCAGATTCCAGATTTTGCACATACAGTTTGCTAGCTGTTAGTAAATGCACCTTAAAGTTAAGTTTACACACTGTGGTGGAGCTTCAGGACAAAGACCTGCAGACTCAGGTACAGTTTATTAAGCTCAACTCTCTGACTGCTTTTTGCACAGCCCTCCACTTTAAAATATAGTTCACTGTAGTTCGCCATATACTCAATGTCCTAAGTGTTTTTGTTTTTTGAGCTTTTAAGGTTATTTGTATAGTTATATTTAAATTTGGTGTGTCTTGTCTTTAGCATATTTTTGTAATGCTAAATTGTTTCTTAACACTTTATTATATCCTTGTATATCTACTTTGCATCTTATTTGTTTAGATTGTTTATGTTCGCAGCAGCAGACACTAAAGTAAAGTCCTTGTATGTGTACATTTCAAACAACCCACTGTGCCACACACCTCCTTATACTTCTCAGAGTATAGTGGGACAACATTAAGCTGTTTATTAGTGTCCCATTCGTTCAATTGCACTAGAGACACTGATTTATCTATATATTTGATTATTATTATTATATTTTATATATCTTTAACTATATATTTATTTGTTGTTCCTTTCTTTTCTTTTCTCTTCACTATATCTGTAAAGCGTCTTTGAGCACCTGTAAAAGCGCTAACAAATTAAATATTTTATTATTATTATTATTATATATCTATAGTATGTCAAATATATAACACGTTTAAGTAGTTGTTATTCTTTTTTTTAACTTATTCTTTATTAGTTATTTTCTCACATCCCCCTTTACATCCAATACTATTCCAATTTAGATGAACAGTTTCTTTAACAAGGGGTCACAACATGTTTAAGGTCTAAATTCCAAGAAATTGAAAATCCCAATGTCCTCCTCCTACATATGCTACGATGTACTTTTCTATTGTACACACATTTCTTAGAATTGTCAGCCATTCATTCAGGTGGGGGGAAGTTGTTATTCTTTTAACTAGTCTACTAATAATAATAATAATAATAATAATACTACTACTACTACTACTGCTACTACTACTACTACTACTACTACTAATAATAATAATATTACTACTGCAACCTCCACCATCCTTCTTTAAAAGTTTCCCTCTGTAATCGTAGCATATAGTACTTTTTTTTCTATTGTATTCATATGTATTAGAGTTGTCAGCCATTCATTCAGGTGGGGGGAAATTGTTATTCTGTGTGCTGTTGTTGTTTGTTGACATGTTCCATCAGCTGCTCTATTGATTAATGGAATAAACAGAAAGCTGTGAATGTGAAGAGAAAGGAGAGACTATTAAAAAGAACACATCTACGTAGATTATTGGGTAAAATAAAAACTTTTCTGTTTGGTTTCAGGTTCCTGCGATGCATTCACTGTCTCAGGAGATCCAGGGTTTCTCCAAGAGCCGTCTGAAGAAACAGTGCACGAGGGTAACCACGGTGACCGGCAGGAGGCTGCTGGAGAGGAGGGGAGATGGAGAGGATGATGATGGAGGAGGAAGAGGAGTAGAGGAAGAGGAGGAAGGAGCTGCGTTTGGATTTGTAGAAGATACAAGTCTGGACCTGCAGGTGGGCGTCGTGAGACCCTTCATACTGCTGGGTAATATATATTACTACTACTAATACTACTACTAACATTACTACTACAACTACTACTACTACTACTACTACTGGGTTATATACACTTTACTACTAATACTACTACTACTACTACTACTACTAATATTACTACTACTAACATTACTACTACAACTACTACTACTACTACTACTACTGGGTTATATACACTTTACTACTAATACTACTACTACTACTACTACTACTAATATTACTACTACTAATACTACAACTAACATTACTACTACAACTACTACTACTACTACTACTGGGTTATATACACTTTACTACTAATACTACTACTACTACTACTACTACTAATATTACTACTACTAATACTACAACTAACATTACTACTACAACTACTACTACTACTACTACTACTGGGTTATATACACTTTACTACTAATACTACTACTAATATTACTACTACTAACATTACTACTACAACTACTACTACTACTACTGGGTTATATACACTTTACTACTAATACTACTACTACTAATATTACTACTACTAATACTCCTACTGCTGGGTAATATATTACTACTACTAATACTACTACTAATACTACTACTAACATTACTACTACTACTACTGGGTTATATACACTTTACTACTAATACTCCTACTGCTGGGTAATATATTACTACTACTATTACTACTACTAATACTACAACTAACATTACTACTACTACTACTACTACTACTATTAATACTACTAATATTACTAATATTACTACTGCTAATACTGCTACTAATACTACTGCTGCTACCACTACTACTACTACCATCCATCTTCTCCCGCTTATCCGTGGTCGGGTCTCGGAGGTAGCAGTTCCAGCAGAGAGCCCCAAACTTTCTTTTCCCTGGCCACATCAACCAGCTCTGACTGGGGGGTCCCAAGGCGCTCCCAGGCCAGAGAAGAGATATAATCCCTCCATCTGGTTCTAGGTCTACCCCTCGGTCTCCTCCCAGCTGGACGTGCTGAACACCTCCCTAGGGAGGCGCCCAGGTGGCATCCTAACTAGGTGCCCGAACCACCTCAACTGGCTCCTTTCGACGCGAAGGAGGAACGGTTCAACTCCGAGTCCCTCCCGGATGACCGAACTTCTCACCTTATCCCTAAGGGAGACACCAGCCACCCTGCGGAGAAAACCCATCTCGGCCGCTTGTATCCGCGATCTCGTTCTTTCGGTCGTGACCCATCCTCGACCATCCAATACTACTACTACTAATACTGCTACTACTACTACTACTACCACTACTAATACTACTACTACTACTAATACTAATACTTATACTACTACTACTACTAATACTACTAATACTACTAATACTACTAATACTACTACTACTACTAATACTGCTACTACTAATACTACTACCACTACTAATACTACTACTACTACTACTACTACTACTACTAATACTACTAATACTACTACTACTACTAATACTACTAATACTACTACTACTAATACTGCTACTACTACTACTACTAATACTGCTGCTAATACTTATACTACTAACAGTCCAGATTTGGACTTTTTTCTCAAAAGCCGACTTTCTTAACCTCACCACATTGTTCACAGCTTAAAGGGAGTTGAATGAACTCTGGTGGTGATTGATGTTTGTTGGGTTCATTTGAGAGCAGTTTAAGGAAAACAAAGTCAGTGAGAAACGACAGGAGGGTTTCATCTCCTTTTCTTTTAAAGTTAGTAAACAACCTCATACAAAGCTGTCAAATGTAGTTTTATTTCTAACATCAGAGTGACTTATAAACCATTTGCTCCTCTATAAAACTGAGATCTGTTGTCTGCCAGACTGCATTTGTTCCCCTTGTCTTCAGAAATGCTGTTAAGTCGTCCTGCGTCTGCTCAGATTTGTCATTTTAAATATGTTTCCTCTTCGTCTGATCTCCAAACACACTCCCCTTCAGACTCAGATGTATTCCTCCATGTGGTGCATTAGGCATTAAATCAGCGTGGCTCCTGTCTCTGAGGACCGCTGCTTCCTGTCTCTGAGGGCCGCTACTTCCTGTCTCTGAGGACCGCCGCTTCCTGTCTCTGAGGACCGCCGCTTCCTGTTTCTGAGGACCGCTGCTTCCTGTCTATGAGGACCACTGCTTCCTGTCTCTGAGGACCGCTGCTTCCTGTCTCTGAGGACCGCTGCTTCCTGTCTCTGAGGACCGCTGCTTCCTGTCTTTGAGGGCCGCTGCTTCCTGTCTCTGAGGACCGCTGCTTCCTGTCTATGAGGGCCGCCGCTTCCTGTCTCTGAGGACCGCCGCTTCCTGTCTCTGAGGACCTTCCTGTCTCTGAGGACTGCTGCTTCCTGTCTCTGAAGACCTTCCTGTCTCTGAGGACCGCCGCTTCCTGTCTCTGAGGACCGCCGCTTCCTGTCTCTGAGGAATGCCGCTTCCTGTCTCTGAGGACCGCTGCTTCCTGTCCCTGAGGGCCGCTGCTTCCTGTCTCTTGAGGGCCGCTGCTTCCTGTCTCTTGAGGGCCGCTGCTTCCTGTCTCTTGAGGGCCGCTGCTTCCTGTCTCTTGAGGGCCGCTGCTTCCTGTCTCTTGAGGGCCGCTGCTTCCTGTCCGTATATCTGTTATTATCTGCTCCTGCTTTTCATGAAGGGATATTGTGCAAATTGAAGAAGACTCTTTCTGTTTTTCTCTGCTGGATCTTCTTATTTCCTTCATTAGTGTTTGACCTGCAGCCTCATCTGTTCTGTTGTCAGCAGGGGCGCCGTAAGGGCGTTAAAAGTTAGGACGATTCTAAGGGCCCGTGACTGACAGGGGCCCAAACTATTTTAGAACATTAAGAAAAAAATGTTTAAGTAACCAATGTGATTATCTTTTCATGGGGCCCAAAATCCCTGGCGGCGCCCCTGGTTGTCAGTATATTATATTATAAACTACATTTGGCTGATGTTTTTCCCTCTAACAAAACTCACAAGACGTTTCTTAGCTCCCTCTTTCTAGGAAAGCCATAAAGACGTGCTTTTCTGCAGCTGTAGAAGATATTGCATGTTTATTTCTGCAGCTTTAAAACCGGTCTTCAGTGCTTCAACACACGTCCTGTGAGTCCTCTGCCTCTGCCTGTGTCAGTATGAAGCTGCTGATGTCCTGCCTGTGTCTGTGTCAGTAACAACTAACCAACAAACTAAACAACTAACTAACCAATTAACTAACTAAACAACTAACAAATTAGCTAACTAAACAACTAAACAACTAACTAAACAACTAACTAATCAATTAACTAACTAAACAACTAACAAATTAACTAACTAAACAACTAACCAATTAACTAACTAACTAACCAATTAACTAACTAAACAACTAACTAAACAACTAACTAACCAATTAACTAACTAAACAACTAACTAACTAGCTAACTAAACAACTAACTAACTAAACAACTAACTAACTAAACAACTAACTAACTAACTAACTAAACAACTAACTAAACAACGAACTAACAAATTAACTAACTAAACAACTAACTAACTAACTCACTAAACAACTAACAAACCAATTAACTAACTAACTAAGCTTGAAGCTGCTGATCAACCAACTCTGTCAAAGAAGTGTGAACATGTTTATATTTTAGAAGCTGGAAGCGGCTGATGCTTGGTTTGTTTGATACATGACTTTAAAGTAGGGCTGCACAACATGTTACCTTGTGCAGTAAACACATTCTGCTACAGATTATATTTTGAGTTCATTGAAAACAGGACAAACCTGCAATTTAAAATCCTCTTTCTGCTTTTTATTGGTGCCTCTTGTGTTCAGATCATTTTTTTGAATAACAAACGAGGAATCATTTCATTCAGAAAGAAATTTATTTGAGCAGTTCGCTGAAAGCAGCACAAGAAGCCAAACTGATTACAGTTAAATCTCTCTTTTATTTGTAACGTTATTGGATATTCTCCTCATATCTTGCAGCCCTTCCTAGAAGATGAATCAGTGTTTACAGCTTTAACAGAACTGACAACACTGAACTAAACGCTGGATTTGTCTCTGATGCAACCCGGGGAGCTGGTGATAAATATTCATGTTAACAAGGAGGGGGGGGGGGGGGGTTATCGTCAGCCTGCAGGGGGGGGCTTTATTTAAAAATAGAAGTTTTGCTGAGCAGACGCATGAGGTTTCTGAGGTGTAGTTCACGTTGCAACACCTGAGTCGTTCCCCATAGGAAATGAAAGGAGACGCTGGACGACGATGTTCCATCAGAGAGCACAGAACCACCAAATAAATAAACTTTTTCTCATATTTCGACAATTTTCCCAGAATTCAAAGTTCTGACATACGTTTGTCTCATTTGACTTTTTTTTCTGACATTTTGACTTGTTTTTCCGGTTTTGGCTTTTTTTCTGTCTGAATTTGAATTTATGAATTTTTTTTCCCAAGAATTGTACTTTTTCTCATATTTTGACCATTTTCACACAATTCGAATTTATGAAATATTTCTCAGATTTTTTTTCCTCAGAATTCAAATTTCAGAATTTTTTCTCAGATTTTGACTTTTTTCTCATATTTTGACATATAATTCAAATTTCTGACATTTTCCTCAGATTTCAGAATTTTGTTCTTAGATTTCGACTCTTTTCACCATAGAATTCGAATATCTGATTTCCCCCCCCCCCCAGAATTGTACTTTATCTCATGTTTTGACCATTTTGACAGAATTCGAATTTATGACATTTTTCTATGATTTTTTTCCTCAGAATTCAAATTTCAGTTTTTTTTTCTCAGATTTAGACTTTTTTTCTCATGTTTTGACAAAATAATTTGAATTTCTGACATTTTCCTCAGATTTCGAATTTCAGATTTTTTTTCTGAGAATTTTATTCTTAGATTTCGACTTTTTTCCCTCAGAATTCGAATATCTGGCGCTTTATTTAAAAATAGAAGTTTTGCTGAGCAGACGCGTGAATGTGATGAAGCTGTTTCTGTGTCTCAGGTTCTCAGGATGCAGCGCACGACGAGGAAACCCTGCAGAGGCTTAAGGTCAGTGAGCGGGGTCAAAACACCGGCGTGTTGGAAACGAGATGGCGCTTCCTCTGGGTTTATTACTCTTTCAAACTATATTATCCAACTCAGTTTAAGAATCAGAACCCACACGTTAGTTGGGAAGGGATCGTGTGAAGAGTAGACAGAAGCTGCTAGGTGAATTTCAGCCATCTGTCTCCCCCTTTCCCTCCCTCTTATCCCTCCATCTTTCTCCCTCGTCCCTCCTCTTCCTCTCTGCCCTCCAAGGCTGTGTTGCATCATCAATTTAATTGAAGACAGAACATCCATCTCTATCTCTCCTGCAAAAACATATTCGTTTTCAAATGAAGTCAGTCAGTTTTCCTTGGAGCTACGACCTCATCGTTAGAGCTAGCGACTTATCCTCCGTAATTTAAAGTCACATTTAAGAACTGAGTATTCGGTCCAGAATTAGATTTTTTTCCAATATATTCTTTCGGAGGAGTTGGTAAAAGGTTGCTTAAATACAGGAAAATGCTAATTTAAAAAAAATGGCAGACTTTAGGGTGGACGGCGCTAATGAAAACCATTTTGAAATATGCTCAGCAGTGTGTTTTTGTGGATATTGGAGCAGTTGAAGCAAATACTTCAGCATAATTTGACATGTTGATTGTCAAAATATGCTGAAATGCAGGGAAAAGAAATAGCAAATTATTCAAAATGAGCGACTTCCAGTTGGACGGTGCCTAGCTACATTTAAGCTATTGAATATTCCATCCCAATTTATCTTAGGAGCTAATACCCTCCTAAAATTGACATGTTCCGATATACTCT
>NC_136909.1:89462394-89505690 GCF_949606895.1 Notothenia rossii
ACCACAGCACTTTTCCCTTTAACATGTTTGAGTTCAGAAAGTCTGTACAAATACAGAGATAACTTTAAACCTGAGCAGATACAAGTTTAGAAATGGGCGATAAGTGGAGACATATGGGTTTGTGTCTCAAGAAAATCACAGATACTTCATATCGTGACCTCTTGACATTTTAATTTAAAGTTATAACATGTCAAATGTCCACATGGAAATGTCTACACCTATGTTATATGTTTAGTTTGAGTTGTGAGATGTTTAATATTAATAATAATACATATATTGTCTTTTATTTAACAGGGCAGTGCACATTAATTAACATTTCTGTAAATGTGTCCGTTAGCGTAGAATTTATTTTTCATCTTTAGTCCCTGGACAAATCTAATTTTAAACAAGTAAATACAAACAAATAAAAACTTACAACATACAGGACTGGAAATGTTAAGAAAAAAACCAATAAAGCTTAAAAAAGTTTTTAAAAGTTAAAATAAAGTGCTTTTCTGGGACTCTTTACAATATAAGGGAGTGTTGGGGTGGGGGCGTCGGATAAACAGAGAAGATCAACAGGCAATGATTGATGGGGGGGGGTTATGAGTAGACGGAAGAGATGGGGTTTGAGGCGGGATGGGAATACTGGGAGGGACTGGGAATCACAAAGGTCTTGAAGGAGGGATTCCCCGAGTCCGGGAGCTGCCGCAGAAAAGGCTCTGCGTGGTTTGGACAAATCCTGACTTGTTCAGAAAAATCTCAAAAATTCAGACTTTCTCTGCAAATCTACAGTTTCAAGACTTTTTCTAAAACGCTGAATCTTTTCAGAAAATCTCTAAATTCTGGCCTTTTCAGAAGAGACCGGCTGAGGTCGATCTGAGGAACTTTGGGGGTTGGTATAGGGGGTCAGAAGGTCAGATGGTGGAGGGCTTTGTAGGTGAGGACCAGTATCTTGTAGTTGATGCAGAGGGAGACGGGTAGATCCTAGTGCCAGGAAACGAAATATAGTTCAATCAATCAACAATTGTATTAATCCCGCAAGGGGCCATTGGTTATGAGCAGCTTATGTCATGAACCCAGGAAGGAGATACAGGAAGAAAGCACACAGAAACCCCCCTGGATATGGATCATTCCAATCCCACCATCAATACTTCATAGCATCACAACAAGTGAGTTGAAAAACCTCTCATGAATTTGAAAGGTTTGAGTGCAGAGGGATGAATGAGAGTTCATTATATATCTCCACCTGAACAGTTTCTCCCCCTCCTCCTCATCAACAAGGCCGGCCCCCCCACTGACACTTTACCTCAGCCTCATCACAGGCTCTGTGCATTACATTAATGCACACAATGTACAACAATATATATTTGTTATTACTGCACATGTTTTATTTCTTTCTATTTCTTTGTAAATACTGCTATATTTTACTATATTTTGTATTATTTTTTAAAGGTAAAATAGTTTTCTATCTGAGTTTTTAATTTTTGTTTTACTTTTATGTCTGCACCACGACACCAAGTCAAATTCCTCGTACGTGTCAACCTACCTGGTGATAAAGCAGATTCTGATTCATATCTCTGTGTTTCCTGTCTCTCTCAGGACGGAGTGGTTCTGGTCCACTGTAACGCGGGCGTGTCTCGCTCCTCCTCCATCGTGATTGGCTACCTGATGTTGAGGGAGGGGCTTACCTTCGATGATGCGTACAGCCAGGTGAAGCTGGCCAGACCCTCGACTCGCCCAAACCCCGGCTTCTACCAGCAACTCCAGACCTATCAACCATAGATTCAAAAGATTCAGAGGTTCAAAGGTTTTATCATCAGAAGCTACAGTATACAAATGGCAATGAAATTCTACTGACCTGAGCTCCAATGCAACATATTAGTGTTGCACTGTGTACCGATACTTGAAAGGTACCGCGATACCCTGCCGTTAAAAACGTTACGATTCCTCCGTTTCATTAGTATCGGTACTTTAAGAACGACGGGGGAAAGTACGTTTTAATAAGAGCCGTGTGTTCAGCGCTCTGCTTCCACTCCCTGCACTGCAGCCGTGCCTGCAGTCCCGCCCCTCTCAAGCACGCTCTAAGCCCCTCCCCTCTCTCGTGCACGCTCTAAGTGCCTCCCCTCTCCAGCACGCTCTAAGCCCCTCCCCTCTCTCGTGCACGCTCTAAGTGCCTCCCCTCTCCAGCACGCTCTAAGCCCCTCCCCTCTCTCGTGCACGCTCTAAGTGCCTCCCCTCTCCAGCATGCTCTAAGCCCCTCCCCTCTCTCGTGCACACTCTAAGCGCCTCCCCTCTCCAGCACGCTCTAAGCCCCTCCTCTCTCTCGTGCACGCTCTAAGTGCCTCCCCTCTCCAGCACGCTCTAAGCCCCTCCCCTCTCTCGTGCACGCGCTAGCTGCCAGAGCAGGTGAGAAAACGAGAAGCATGGCTGCAAGTGGGAGTGCAACTGCCGCTGCGCCTCGGCTTGTTGACAAAAAAGACGCCAGAAGCGAGATGTGGAAGTATCTGAGCGATATCTCTGACAGTGAGGGCAAGCCTACGGACACCACGAGGCCTGTCTGTGAGACATGGTTTAGATCCCTGCAAACCAAGGGAGCCTACGGACACCACGAGGCCTGTCTGTGAGACATGGTTTAGATCCCTGCAAACCAAGGGAGCCTCCGGACACCACGAGGCCTGTCTGTGAGACATGGTTTAGATCCCTGCAAACCAAGGGAGCCTCCGGACACCACGAGGCCTGTCTGTGAGACATGGTTTAGATCCCTGCAAACCAAGGGAGCCTCCGGACACCACGAGGCCTGTCTGTGAGACATGGTTTAGATCCCTGCAAACCAAGGGAGCCTCCGGACACCACGAGGCCTGTCTGTGAGACATGGTTTAGATCCCTGCAAACCAAGGGAGCCTACGGACACCACGAGGCCTGTCTGTGAGACATGGTTTAGATCCCTGCAAACCAAGGGAGCCTCCGGACACCACGAGGCCTGTCTGTGAGACATGGTTTAGATCCCTGCAAACCAAGGGAGCCAACACATCAAACTTGGTTAAGCACCCGCCGACCGGCATCCAGAGCTGTTTAAAGAATTTAAAGACAGACAGGTTAGCGAATGTGATAGATATCATAATTACATCATGCTCAAGCCCCTGCCCTCAAATCTAAGTCAAACAAGTGAAATTTAATTTGTGACAAACGAACGTTTTCGTAGTTTGACGAGGCAATTCATGGCAATGATAACTGTCTAATATGGCTATCTTTTTAGCTAATTTACCAATGTGGCTAACATCTGCAATGTACATTTTATCAATAATTATTTATATTACTGTTACATGACATGTACACGTTAATAAAATATAAAAAAATATATATTTTATAAAACAAAAAAGTTGTTTGAGATGATGCTTAATTAGATTTAATACAAATTCTTGTCATTTATTTAGTTTATTGTTCTCATTGTTTAAAAGTTTGTGTTATGGTTCTGGTGTGAAATAAAGCACAATAATTACATTTAAGACTGTTTCCCTTTTTTTAAGAAAAGTATCGAAAAAGAATCGGAATCGCAATTCTTGACTTGGTATCGGTATCGAAACCAAACTACAACATATAGAATAAAATACAAATAGTGAAAGAAGTCTATATTCATTCAATGATGTACATTAAGACAACATTAAATACGGTTTATTGCGGTGATAACTATTTATATAAATAAGTAGATTGCAAGATGATAAACAGATGAATGTTTTAGACTTGCACTCTTTCTGTCCACCAGGGGGCAGCAGAGTCAAGCTGAAACATGCAGGACTCCTTTGTTTACTTCCTGAACACAGTGACATCACCACGGAGCACTCACGGTCCTATTGGCTAGCGCTGCAACGCGTTGTACGTGATAGACTAAGGGGGCGGGACATCTCTAAGCGGTGGACCAATCACAACAACAACAGAATTGGGGGTGGGTTTGTCAATTGATCTTTTGTTAACCGTAACATCTTCATCAGTAACTCAATCTTGAGAGGAAGTCATGAAAAACTTCGTACAGAATTAATTTTATCGTGAAAATGGTCTACCCGGGTGTATGTTTTAAGATTTAAATCGTGTTTTATAATAAAATATCATTTTAAGATGCCACCCGGTTGAAACAGGAACATTCTCACTTTTTTATGTCTTTTTAAGCATTTTTCAGTTTTTCGTGCAAGAAATACAACACTAATATAGTGTCATTGTTGATATTTGCTTTAATAAATCAACATTTATTCAAACCTTGTTGTTGATGTTTGATCGTATATATTTACACATGTTGAGTTTGTATTTCGTCTAAAAATAGTCAAAGAGTCGGTGAAAAAACACCTGTCTGTGTTTCACGCCTCAGAAAAAGTCAAACCAGATTTGTTAATTTCGGAGGCGCCTGTTTCACTCACACACACACACACACACACACACACACACACACACACACACACACACACACACACACACACACACACACACACACACACACACACACACACACACACACACACTTCATCCTGAGGTACATCTTTGATTTCTCTGTCTCTACTCATCAGTTATAATGATTATCTCGCTGCTGCATCAATTTCACATCTCCACAAAGTACTGCGCTAACCTCGCTCCCTTCAAATAATTAGCTGCTAATTAGCTCGTCGGATAATGAGGGAGAACCCAGTTGGCTCACACACTAATCAACACACACACACACACACACACACACACACACACACACACACACACACACACACACACACACACACACACACGTATCATATCCTCATCCTTTGCTATTTAATTGGAGATATTCTACTGATCCTTAATGTGCTAAATGTTGGAGGTAACGTCTAGAGGACTGGAATCTTGACCTTGTTTTCCAGATCTGTTGCACACTTATAATCTGCAGCTAAATCCAATAAGCATCAGGTTTACTGCCCCCAAAACTCACCACGATCATCATTTCCCTGCAGATAGGATATTAACAGTGACCACAGTGAACATTAGAGCATGCCAACATGTCACAGTAGAGACACTAATAACAGGCGCTTTCACACCGGAGTACTTTTCCCCCCGAACTAGGCCGATGGGGGTTTCACACTAAAAAGCATCTGGCCGGTACTGAGTCCCCCCCGAACTCTTTAGTCCCTCGAACTGTCCTAGTAGATCGCGTTCACATCGGGATAAGTCCCAGAGGGAGGATTACGCAAATGAAGCCGCTGACGTCACTTCTTCTTCTTCTGCTTTGTATTCCTACACTACTTCTACTTTTACTCAAGTTCTGAGTACTTCTACTTTTACTCAAGTTCTGAGTACTTCTACTTTTACTCAAGTTCTGAGTACTTCTATTTTTACTCAAGTTCTGAGTACTTCTACTTTTACTCAAGTTCTGAGTACTTCTACTTTTACTCAAGTTCTGAGTACTTCTACTTTTACTCAAGTTCTGAGTACTTCTACTTTTACTCTAGTTCTGAGTACTTCTACTTTTACTCTAGTTCTGAGTACTTCTACTTTTACTCAAGTTCTGAGTACTTCTATTTTTACTCAAGTACAAGATCTGAGTACTTTTCCAACCTCTGGTATAAAGTAGCATAACATGGAAATACTCAGGTAGGTAAAGGTAAGTGCAATACTTGAGTAAATGTACTCAGTTACTTTCCTTTAAAACAACAACCATCATTTCCAGCTGATGGGAAATAAAAAAGAGGTTCAATATGTTTTACAGAGCAGACTTTTTGTTCTACTTCAACAGAATACCAAAACAAATAGTAAACAGTATGAAGTACTTCTCAGCGTGGGTTTAGGACATGTTTTCTACTTGAATCTGCTCGTTGGTCTCTCTCTGGTGTCCTGATGGTCCCTGCTGTCATCGCCCAGAGAGTCTGGATCTCAGCCAGAGACGAGGAGGAGGAGGAGGAGGAGGAGGAACGTTCTGCCAAAGCTCTTGCAATTCCTTCTAGTCCTAAAGGTCATTGATTATTTAACACGCCTTTAAAGACGCAGACTGACTGCAGAGAGGAGCTCCTCAGTTAGCGCTCACTGCTGTCCAACAAACACTCGTTATGGAGCAGAGTGACAACAGGAGGAAAACATGTGGAAGCAGGAAGAGAGAGGGAGCCAAAAGGAAAGGGGAACTGAGGGGCGTTTGGCGGCCATCTTTGAAGAGTAGTGCCTATAGAGTTCAGTGATGTCGTATCTTTTGTAGAAGATCTCCCTCGTCCAATGGGATGTCTCCATTTGATTTTGGATTGTTATCCATATATAATAATCTCTGTGTCAATCAAACGTTATTTACACGTTTAGTTCAGCAGGATAATCTATACATATTAACACCACGTTATGATTTATGAAGTAAAAGCTAACGTTAGGTTATAAAGGAACTCCAGCACGGTCACATGACTTCACGTCACCACCGCTAAGCTAAAGGAGGCTAATGTTGGGCTATAAAGGAACTACAGCACGGTCACATGACTTCACGTCACCATCGCTAAGCTAAAGGAGGCTAACGTTGGGCTATAAAGGAACTACAGCACGGTCACATGACTTCACGTCACCATCGCTAAGCTAAAGGTGGCTAATGTTGGGCTATAAAGGAACTACAGCACCTCACATGACTTCACGTCACCATCGCTAAGCTAAAGGTGGCTAATGTTGGGCTATAAAGGAACTACAGCACGGTCACATGACTTCACGTCACCACTGCTAAGCTAAAGGAGGCTAATGTTGGGCTATAAAGGAACTACAGCACAGTCACATGACTTCACGTCACCACCGCTAAGCTAAAGGTGGCTAATGTTGGGTTATAAAGGAACTACAGCACGGTCACATGACTTCACGTCACCACCGCTAAGCTAAAGGTGGCTAATGTTGGGTTATAAAGGAACTACAGCACGGTCACATGACTTCACGTCACCACCGCTAAGCTAAAGGAGGCTAATGTTGGGTTATAAAGGAACTACAGCACGGTCACATGACTTCACGTCACCATCGCTAAGCTAAAGGTGGCTAATGTTGGGCTATAAAGGAACTACAGCACGGTCACATGACTTCACGTCACCACCGCTAAGCTAAAGGAGGCTAATGTTGGGTTATAAAGGAACTACAGCACGGTCACATGACTTCACGTCACCACCGCTAAGCTAAAGGAGGCTAATGTTGGGTTATAAAGGAACTACAGCACGGTCACATGACTTCACGTCACCACCGCTAAGCTAAAGGTGGCTAATGTTGGGTTATAAAGGAACTACAGCACGGTCACATGACTTCACGTCACCACCGCTAAGCTAAAGGAGGCTGATGTAATAGTTTAAGTCAACAGGTAGCTTGTAAAAAACAAACATGGCCTCCTTCCTCCCTGTAGAGTAATATGATTGGCTCCTGGAGACAGGTTGGCCTTTCCCTCTCTGCTGTTGGATGCTGTTTCACTGGAGACTTTCCACTCTGAAGCTGCTGAATCTCCCATGACATTTTTGTGACATTTCAGCGTCTGGATGTGTTTGGCCTCAGCCTGGCAGAGCCTCCCATCTGCGGGACCCCTGGGGGCCACAGCCTCTCAGAGAGGACAGGCAGAGAGGAGGGCACAGGGAGAATCATTCCCCCTAAAGCTAAACACTGTTATCTGCTGGCTTTTATTAGACGTGATGAACTGCAGAAGGGAACAATGGAGAGTCCTTTGTTTCATTCTATGAAAAACGTTCACAAATCAAAGTGCACAAAAGATGTAAGACTGGAAAACGTAAATCATTTTTTCTCTACTGTCTGCTTGCAGAGTTTCTTATATGATACGTTACGATATGTCAAGATACAAGATGATACAGTACGGTAATCTGAAGCATATGCAGTTTAAAGTGATGCATACACAGTATACACTACAGTATATATACATACAGTCCAGTAGTATACAGTATACAGTATATATACATTCAGTACAGTATATATACATTATGCTGCTGTTTGTAAAGCAGTACACAGTATATATACAGTACAGTATATAGTATAGTATATATACAGTACAGTACAGTATATATATATATCTATATATATATAGATATATATATATATATATAATACAGTATGCTGTTTGAAAAGCAGCAGGATACAGTCAGATTTGTGTAAAATTAATCCAGCATCACTGAGGTGAGGCTTATTGCTGCATTGCATCATGGGAGCTAAGGTGGGAGGAAGTTCATCAGATAAGCCTCTTAACGTCTACTTTATTTTCTCAGAGCACAAACACAATATTCGGTCAGTAAACCAGAGAGTCTCGGGGGGGGGGGGCATTTCCTGACGAGGAAATCAGAATCATTCAGAGGACGAGATTCATTGTTCTGAAACACTTCATGACTCTCATTAAATACGATGTGTGGTTTCTGATTGGATGATATCGCTGGAAGAAGAACTCAAGTCTCTTGTTTCAGTAGAAGTAGCAAAAAGCACCTGCTTTCATAATCTAACTGAGGTCAATATACTCCTTTGTTTACTTCCACAACATGGTGACATCACTACGGAACACTCGCGCTCCTCCTCCTCCATCGTGATTGGCTACCTGCATGATGTTGAGGGCGGGGCTTAGGTTTGATGATGCGTACCGCCATGTGGAGCTCGCCAGGCTTTTACCAGCAACTTCAGACCTACAAACCATAGACATGCATTGTTTCTGTCCACTAGGGGGCAGCAGAGTCAAGCTGTAACACACAGGACTCCTTTGTTTACTTCCGTAACATAGTGACATCACTGTGGAACGCTCACGCTCCTATTGGCTAGCGGTCCAACAAATACAGATGCTTTAAAGAGGACATTAGGGATGTATTTTTGGAATATCTGTCCACTAGAGATCCAGGGAATTACAGTTTACAAACCAAGGAGAAATAAGAACTGGATTCCTTCTGTTTCTTCTTGTGATCCACAGAAAAGATATCTAAATATCTTGATCTGAATGTTAAGCAGCAGAGTGAATGTGTGTGAGTAAAGTGAAAGGAGAACACGAGCGTCTGTAATTAAAGCGTCACGAGACACACATCCATTATTCATTACGCCTGTTTTTCAGCTCTGCTTTAATTTAGGTGAGGAAAAGATGAATCTACATAAAGAGGAGCGGGAGGAGAAGTTACAGAGAGAGAGAAGTTCATAAGGAGTCTCTGCAAACACCACGAGAGAGGCTCTGGGTCCTGGGTTATCCATGTGTTTATTTAAACACGGAGCATGCTGCATTCATCTGAGGAAACAGAGGACGGGATTTATGTCAGATCTCAGCTGATCAACGGACACTAAACACACATTGCATCATCTCTGTCACACACAGTTACACAACTAGAGGAAAGTACAGGTCGATACACAGAACATAGTACTGATCAAACATAATACTACACTTCAAACTGAAAAAGTTAATACAACTAAATACCACCTTCTATTAGTAGTGGAGAACAAATACTTTGTTACTGTACTTAAGTACATGTTTCTGGTTTCAGTACTTTACTCCACTACTTATTTTTCTGACAACTTTTTACTTCTACTTCTTACATTTAGAACACAAATACCTGTACTTTCTACTTCTTACATGTTGAACTCAAATACCTGTACTTTCTACTTCTTACATGTTGAACTCAAATACCTGTACTTTCTACTTCTTACATGTTGAACTCAAATACCTGTACTTTCTACTTCTTACATGTTGAACACAAATACCTGTACTTTCTACTTCTTACATGTTGAACTCAAATACCTGTACTTTCTACTTCTTACATGTTGAACTCAAATACCTGTACTTTCTACTTCTTACATGTTGAACTCAAATACCTGTACTTTCTACTTCTTACATGTTGAACACAAATACCTGTACTTTCTACTTCATACATGTTGAACTCAAATACCTGTACTTTCTACTTCTTACATGTTGAACACAAATACCTGTACTTTCTACTTCTTACATGTTGAACACAAATACCTGTACTTTCTACTTCTTACATGTTGAACTCAAATACCTGTACTTTCTACTTCTTACATGTTGAACACAAATACCTGTACTTTCTACTTCTTACATGTTGAACTCAAATCCCTGTACTTTCTACTTCTTACATGTTGAACACAAATACCTGTACTTTCTACTTCTTACATGTTGAACTCAAATACCTGTACTTTCTACTTCTTACATTTTGAACCCAAATACCTGTACTTTCTACTTCTTACATGTTGAACTCAAATACCTGTACTTTCTACTTCTTACATGTTGAACACAAATACCTGTACTTTCTACTTCTTACATGTTGAACACAAATACCTGTACTTTCTACTTCTTACATGTTGAACACAAATACCTGTACTTTCTACTTCTTACATGTTGAACTCAAATACCTGTACTTTCTACTTCTTACATTTTGAACCCAAATACCTGTACTTTCTACTTCTTACATGTTGAACTCAAATACCTGTACTTTCTACTTCTTACATGTTGAACACAAATACCTGTACTTTCTACTTCTTACATGTTGAACACAAATACCTGTACTTTCTACTTCTTACATGTTGAACTCAAATACCTGTACTTTCTACTTCTTACATGTTGAACACTAATACCTGTACTTTCTACTTCTTACATGTTGAACACAAATACCTGTACTTTCTACTTCTTACATGTTGAACACAAATACCTGTACTTTCTACTTCTTACATGTTGAACACAAATACCTGTACTTTCTACTTCTTACATTTTGAACCCAAATACCTGTACTTTCTACTTCTTACATGTTGAACTCAAATACCTGTACTTTCTACTTCTTACATGTTGAACACAAATACCTGTACTTTCTACTTCTTACATGTTGAACACAAATACCTGTACTTTCTACTTCTTACATGTTGAACTCAAATACCTGTACTTTCTACTTCTTACATGTTGAACTCAAATACCTGTACTTTCTACTTCTTACATGTTGAACTCAAATACCTGTACTTTCTACTTCTTACATGTTGAACTCAAATACCTGTACTTTCTACTTCTTACATGTTGAACTCAAATACCTGTACTTTCTACTTCTTACATGTTGAACACAAATACCTGTACTTTCTACTTCTCACATGTTGAACACAAATACCTGTACTTTCTACTTCTTACATGTTGAACCCAAATACCTGTACTTTCTACTTCTCACATGTTGAACACAAATACCTGTACAGGCTGGTTCCTTTAGTTTGAATGTGTGTTTGGTGGTGTGATCATTATTTCATCCCTCACCTGTGTAACCTTCTCTAATTGGTCTCACCTGAGCCCCGTTACCATCCCTCCATTAATCTGTGATCTCTCAGTTCCAGTTCCTCTTCGTACCTTCGAGCGGTGCAGAAGTATTGTCCTCAGAGTTTAGTTCCACGTGTTTCTGACCCGAACCTGAATACAAGTACCCGTTGTTAGTGTAGAAACGTGCTTTCTGAATACAAGTACCCGTTGTTAGTGTAGAAACGTGCTTTCTGAATACAAGTACCCGTTGTCAGAGTGTAGAAACATGCTTTCTGAATACAAGTACCCGTTGTTAGAGTAGAAACATGCTTTCTGAATACAAGTACCCGTTGTCAGAGTGTAGAAACATGCTTTCTGAATACAAGTACCCGTTGTTAGTGTAGAAACGTGCCTTCTGAATACAAGTACCCGTTGTCAGAGTGTAGAAACGTGCTTTCTGAATACAAGTAACCGTTGTCAGAGTGTAGAAACGTGCTTTCTGAATACAAGTACCCGTTGTTAGTGTAGAAACGTTCTTTCTGAATACAAGTACCCGTTGTTAGAGTAGAAACGTGCTTTCTGAATACAAGTACCCGTTGTTAGAGTAGAAACGTGCTTTCTGAATACAAGTACCCGTTGTTAGTGTAGAAACGTGCTTTCTGAATACAAGTACCCGTTGTTAGTGTAGAAACGTGCTTTCTGAATACAAGTACCCGTTGTTAGTGTAGAAACGTGCTTTCTGAATACAAGTACCCGTTGTTAGAGTAGAAACGTGCTTTCTGAATACAAGTACCCGTTGTTAGTGTAGAAACGTGCTTTCTGAATACAAGTACCCGTTGTTAGAGTAGAAACGTGCTTTCTGAATACAAGTACCCGTTGTTAGAGTAGAAACGTGCTTTCTGAATACAAGTACCCATTGTCAGAGTAGAAACGTGCTTTCTGAATACAAGTACCCGTTGTTAGAGTAGAAACATGCTTTCTGAATACAAGTACCCGTTGTTAGAGTAGAAACATGCTTTCTGAATACAAGTACCCGTTGTTAGAGTAGAAACGTGCTTTCTGAATACAAGTACCCGTTGTTAGAGTAGAAACATGCTTTCTGAATACAAGTACCCGTTGTTAGAGTAGAAACATGCTTTCTGAATACAAGTACCCGTTGTTAGAGTAGAAACGTGCTTTCTGAATACAAGTACCCGTTGTTAGAGTAGAAACATGCTTTCTGAATACAAGTACCCGTTGTCAGAGTAGAAACGTGCTTTCTGAATACAAGTACCCATTGTTAGAGTAGAAACGTGCTTTCTGAATACAAGTACCCGTTGTTAGAGTAGAAACATGCTTTCTGAATACAAGTACCCGTTGTTAGAGTAGAAACATGCTTTCTGAATACAAGTACCCATTGTCAGAGTAGAAACGTGCTTTCTGAATACAAGTACCCGTTGTTAGAGTAGAAACGTGCTTTCTGAATACAAGTACCCGTTGTTAGAGTAGAAACGTGCTTTCTGAATACAAGTACCCGTTGTTAGAGTAGAAACATGCTTTCTGAATACAAGTACCCGTTGTTAGTGTAGAAACTTGCTTTCTGAATACAAGTACCCGTTGTTAGAGTAGAAACGTGCTTTCTGAATACAAGTACCCGTTGTTAGTGTAGAAACGTGCTTTCTGAATACAAGTACCCGTTGTTAGTGTAGAAACGTGCTTTCTGAATACAAGTACCCGTTGTTAGAGTAGAAACGTGCTTTCTGAATACAAGTACCCGTTGTTAGTGTAGAAACGTGCTTTCTGAATACAAGTACCCGTTGTTAGTGTAGAAACGTGCTTTCTGAATACAAGTACCCGTTGTTAGAGTAGAAACGTGCTTTCTGAATACAAGTACCCGTTGTTAGAGTAGAAACATGCTTTCTGAATACAAGTACCCGTTGTTAGAGTAGAAACGTGCTTTCTGAATACAAGTACCCGTTGTCAGAGTAGAAACGTGCTTTCTGAATACAAGTACCCGTTGTTAGAGTAGAAACGTGCTTTCTGAATACAAGTACCCGTTGTTAGTGTAGAAACGTGCTTTCTGAATACAAGTACCCGTTGTCAGAGTAGAAACGTGCTTTCTGAATACAAGTACCCGTTGTTAGAGTAGAAACGTGCTTTCTGAATACAAGTACCCGTTGTCAGAGTAGAAACGTGCTTTCTGAATACAAGTACCCGTTGTTAGAGTAGAAACGTGCTTTCTGAATACAAGTACCCGTTGTTAGAGTAGAAACATGCTTTCTGAATACAAGTACCCGTTGTTAGAGTAGAAACGTGCTTTCTGAATACAAGTACCCGTTGTTAGAGTAGAAACATGCTTTCTGAATACAAGTACCCGTTGTTAGAGTAGAAACATGCTTTCTGAATACAAGTACCCGTTGTTAGAGTAGAAACGTGCTTTCTGAATACAAGTACCCGTTGTTAGAGTAGAAACATGCTTTCTGAATACAAGTACCCGTTGTTAGAGTAGAAACGTGCTTTCTGAATACAAGTACCCGTTGTTAGAGTAGAAACATGCTTTCTGAATACAAGTACCCGTTGTTAGAGTAGAAACGTGCGTTCTGAATACAAGTACCCGTTGTTAGAGTAGAAACATGCTTTCTGAATACAAGTACCCGTTGTTAGAGTAGAAACGTGCTTTCTGAATACAAGTACCCGTTGTTAGAGTGTAGAAACATACTTTCTGAATACAAGTACCCGTTGTTAGAGTAGAAACATGCTTTCTGAATACAAGTACCCGTTGTTAGAGTAGAAACATGCTTTCTGAATACAAGTACCCGTTGTTAGAGTAGAAACATACTTTCTGAATACAAGTACCCGTTGTTAGAGTAGAAACATGCTTTCTGAATACAAGTACCCGTTGTTAGAGTAGAAACATGCTTTCTGAATACAAGTACCCGTTGTTAGAGTAGAAACGTGCTTTCTGAATACAAGTACCCGTTGTTAGTGTAGAAACGTGCTTTCTGAATACAAGTACCCGTTGTCAGAGTAGAAACGTGCTTTCTGAATACAAGTACCCGTTGTTAGAGTAGAAACATGCTTTCTGAATACAAGTACCCGTTGTCAGAGTAGAAACGTGCTTTCTGAATACAAGTACCCGTTGTTAGAGTAGAAACGTGCTTTCTGAATACAAGTACCCGTTGTTAGTGTAGAAACGTGCTTTCTGAATACAAGTACCCATTGTCAGAGTAGAAACGTGCTTTCTGAATACAAGTACCCGTTGTTAGTGTAGAAACGTGCTTTCTGAATACAAGTACCCGTTGTTAGTGTAGAAACGTGCTTTCTGAATACAAGTACCCGTTGTTAGTGTAGAAACGTGCTTTCTGAATACAAGTACCCGTTGTCAGAGTGTAGAAACGTGCTTTCTGAATACAAGTACCCGTTGTTAGTGTAGAAACGTGCTTTCTGAATACAAGTACCCGTTGTTAGTGTAGAAACGTGCCTTCTGAATACAAGTACCCGTTGTCAGAGTGTAGAAACGTGCTTTCTGAATACAAGTACCCGTTGTTAGTGTAGAAACGTTCTTTCTGAATACAAGTACCCGTTGTTAGAGTAGAAACGTGCTTTCTGAATACAAGTACCCGTTGTTAGAGTAGAAACGTGCTTTCTGAATACAAGTACCCGTTGTTAGTGTAGAAACGTGCTTTCTGAATACAAGTACCCGTTGTTAGTGTAGAAACGTGTTTTCTGAATACAAGTACCCGTTGTTAGTGTAGAAACGTGCTTTCTGAATACAAGTACCCGTTGTTAGAGTAGAAACGTGCTTTCTGAATACAAGTACCCGTTGTTAGAGTAGAAACGTGCTTTCTGAATACAAGTACCCGTTGTTAGAGTAGAAACGTGCTTTCTGAATACAAGTACTCGTTGTTAGAGTAGAAACGTGCTTTCTGAATACAAGTACCCGTTGTTAGTGTAGAAACGTGCTTTCTGAATACAAGTACCCGTTGTTAGTGTAGAAACGTGCTTTCTGAATACAAGTACCCGTTGTTAGAGTAGAAACGTGCTTTCTGAATACAAGTACCCGTTGTTAGAGTAGAAACATGCTTTCTGAATACAAGTACCCATTGTCAGAGTAGAAACGTGCTTTCTGAATACAAGTACCCATTGTTAGTGTAGAAACTTGCTTTCTGAATACAAGTACCCGTTGTTAGAGTAGAAACGTGCTTTCTGAATACAAGTACCCGTTGTTAGTGTAGAAACGTGCTTTCTGAATACAAGTACCCGTTGTTAGTGTAGAAACGTGCTTTCTGAATACAAGTACCCGTTGTTAGAGTAGAAACGTGGTTTCTGAATACAAGTACCCGTTGTTAGTGTAGAAACGTGCTTTCTGAATACAAGTACCCGTTGTTAGTGTAGAAACGTGCTTTCTGAATACAAGTACCCGTTGTTAGAGTAGAAACGTGCTTTCTGAATACAAGTACCCGTTGTTAGAGTAGAAACATGCTTTCTGAATACAAGTACCCGTTGTTAGAGTAGAAACGTGCTTTCTGAATACAAGTACCCGTTGTCAGAGTAGAAACGTGCTTTCTGAATACAAGTACCCGTTGTTAGAGTAGAAACGTGCTTTCTGAATACAAGTACCCGTTGTTAGTGTAGAAACGTGCTTTCTGAATACAAGTACCCGTTGTCAGAGTAGAAACGTGCTTTCTGAATACAAGTACCCGTTGTTAGAGTAGAAACGTGCTTTCTGAATACAAGTACCCGTTGTTAGAGTAGAAACGTGCTTTCTGAATACAAGTACCCATTGTCAGAGTAGAAACGTGCTTTCTGAATACAAGTACCCGTTGTTAGAGTAGAAACGTGCTTTCTGAATACAAGTACCCGTTGTTAGAGTAGAAACGTGCTTTCTGAATACAAGTACCCGTTGTTAGAGTGTAGAAACATACTTTCTGAATACAAGTACCCGTTGTTAGAGTAGAAACATGCTTTCTGAATACAAGTACCCGTTGTTAGAGTAGAAACATGCTTTCTGAATACAAGTACCCGTTGTTAGAGTAGAAACATACTTTCTGAATACAAGTACCCGTTGTTAGAGTAGAAACATGCTTTCTGAATACAAGTACCCGTTGTTAGAGTAGAAACATGCTTTCTGAATACAAGTACCCGTTGTTAGAGTAGAAACGTGCTTTCTGAATACAAGTACCCGTTGTTAGTGTAGAAACGTGCTTTCTGAATACAAGTACCCGTTGTCAGAGTAGAAACGTGCTTTCTGAATACAAGTACCCGTTGTTAGAGTAGAAACATGCTTTCTGAATACAAGTACCCGTTGTCAGAGTAGAAACGTGCTTTCTGAATACAAGTACCCGTTGTTAGAGTAGAAACGTGCTTTCTGAATACAAGTACCCGTTGTTAGTGTAGAAACGTGCTTTCTGAATACAAGTACCCGTTGTTAGAGTAGAAACGTGCTTTCTGAATACAAGTACCCGTTGTTAGTGTAGAAACGTGCTTTCTGAATACAAGTACCCGTTGTTAGAGTAGAAACGTGCTTTCTGAATACAAGTACCCGTTGTTAGTGTAGAAACGTGCTTTCTGAATACAAGTACCCGTTGTTAGAGTAGAAACGTGCTTTCTGAATACAAGTACCCGTTGTTAGAGTAGAAACATGCTTTCTGAATACAAGTACCCGTTGTTAGAGTAGAAACGTGCTTTCTGAATACAAGTACCCGTTGTTAGAGTAGAAACATGCTTTCTGAATACAAGTACCCGTTGTTAGAGTAGAAACGTGCTTTCTGAATACAAGTACCCGTTGTTAGAGTAGAAACATGCTTTCTGAATACAAGTACCCGTTGTTAGAGTAGAAACATGCTTTCTGAATACAAGTACCCGTTGTTAGAGTAGAAACATGCTTTCTGAATACAAGTACCCGTTGTTAGAGTAGAAACATGCTTTCTGAATACAAGTACCCGTTGTTAGAGTAGAAACGTGCTTTCTGAATACAAGTACCCGTTGTTAGTGTAGAAACATGCTTTCTGAATACAAGTACCCGTTGTCAGAGTGTAGAAACGTGCTTTCTGAATACAAGTACCCGTTGTTAGAGTAGAAACATGCTTTCTGAATACAAGTACCCGTTGTTAGTGTAGAAACATACTTTCTGAATACAAGTACCCGTTGTCAGAGTGTAGAAACATACTTTCTGAATACAAGTACCCGTTGTTAGTGTAGAAACATACTTTCTGAATACAAGTACCCGTTGTTAGAGTAGAAACGTGCTTTCCTAAGAGGAGGAAGAGGAGGAGAGGAGAAGGAAGATGAAGAGGTGAAGAGGAGATATTTAGGAGCTTATTATTTGCCTCTCCTCCTCTCCTCCTCTCCTCCTCTCCTCTCTCTGCCTCTCTCTCTCTCTCTGCCTCTCTCTCTCTCTCTCTCTCTCTCTCTCTGTCTCTCTCTCTCTCTCTCTCTCTCTCTCTCTGTCTCTCTCTCTCTCTGTCTCTCTCTTTCTCTCTGTCTCTCCTCTTCCTCCCTGCAGTTCTCCTCTCCGCCAGCAGGGGGAGCTTCTCTCCTTCCTCTCGAGAGAAAGAGAAAAGGGGGAGAGAGGGAGATGATTAAAGAGAAGAAAGGCAGCATGAGGAGGGAGGAGAGAGGAAGGAGGAGGGAGGAAACGTCAGCACTCCATGCGTTAAAAGGGCAGATGGTAACGGCGGGTAACTGAGGATCAGCTCAGAGGAAGAGGAGGAGGAAGAGGAGAGAGGACCGCGAGACGAAGAGCATCTGAGCGGAGGATATAACCAGGAGAGAGGGGGAGACACACACAGAGAGGAGACCACGAGGAAGAGGAGAAGTGAAGAAGAGGAGGAGGAGATCAATGAGAGGCTGAGATTTCAGGAGATTCAGCAGAAAGAGAGGAAGAGGAGCGACTGTGAGGAAGGACACATGGAAGACTTTAGGAGAGGAAGAGGAGGAGACGTATTCACGGAGTTCACTCAAACTTAGAGAGGAGGAAGAGGAGGAAGTGGAGGAAGAGGAGGATATCTGAGAAACTCCTTTTATTACACGAGAGGAAGAGGAGGAGGAGGAAGAGCACTTCTCCCTGCTCTCTGATCCGATGGCCTGTTACTACATCGTGATCAGCTCCACTCACCTGCACGGCGGACAGCTGCGGAGCATCAAAGGAGTTTTCAGAGGACCAATCGGAGCCGGAGGAGCACATAAGGTAAGAAATCACAGAAACAGGCTTTTATTTTGAAAGGGCTAAGCGTGGTGCGCTGTGGGAATGAACTGTGGCTGTCATGCTTTTGAAACTCCAGGATTTTTGGGGTAATTTTATCTCCAGAGGTTGCTGAGACAACAACAAAAAAAGTGCTTTTATTTTGTTAATGAATTCCACATTTATTACTTTTCATTGTGCTTTTATTGTGAAAGGTTATACATGTGCGTTGGGACCGTCACGTCTTTAAACGGCAGTGTTTGTTGTGATTTTAAATCCACAAGTTTGCTGTGAGACAGAGAAAAAATAATTGTTTATGTGCTTTTATTTGGAAAGGTGTCAGAAAGAGTTTAAAACACGACGAAGTGCTTTTATTTTGAAGGGGTTAAGAGTGGTGCACTGTGGGGATGAACTGTGGCCGTCATGGTTTGAGTTGTGTTTGTGGTTTCATGAGCAGAAGTTGCGGAGAGACAAAGAAAAACAAAGCTCTTATTTTGGAAATGAATTACAAATCCATTACTTTTCATCGTGCTTTTATTTTTGAAAGAGTTACGAGTGTGCACTGTAACTGTCATGGTTTGAGTTGTGTTTGTGGTTTCAGTGTTGTTGTTGTTGTTGTTGTTGTTGTTGATGTGAGACAGAGGGAAATAATGTTTTTACATGCTTTTATTTTGAAAGATGTCAGAAAGAGTTATTTTGAAAGGGCTAAGCGTGGTGCACTGCGGGGATGAAGTGTGACTCTCATGGTTTTGAAACTCCAGGATTTTGGGGGTAATTTGATCTATCTTTATTTTGAAAGGTTATACATGTGCACTGTGACTGTCACGTCTTTAAACTGCAGTGTTTGTTGTGATTTCATCTCAAGAGTTTGCTGTGAGAACGTGCTTTTATTTTTGAAAGACGTCAGAAAGAGTTAAAACTACGATGAAGAGCTTTTATTTTGAAGGGGTTTAGCGTGGCAATTATCGGTCTAAACTGGGAACGTCACTTCTTTGATCTAAAGGAATTTATTTTGTGTCTTCACCTCCAGAAGTCTGTGAAATAGAGACATTTTTATTTTGTTTTTGAAGTGCTTTTATTTTGGAAATTATTTATACATTTATTACTTTTCATCGTGCTTTTATTCTGAAAGGTTATACATGTGCACTGTGACCCTCACGTCTTTAAACTGCAGTGTTTGTTGTGGTGATTTAATCTCAAGAGTTTGCTGTGAGACAGAGGGAACTAATGTTTACCTGCTTTTATTTTGAAAGATGTCACAAAGAGTTAAAAACACGATGAAGTGCTTTTATTTTGAAGGGGTTAAGAGTGGTGCACTGTGGGTCTAATCTCTGACCGTGGGGTCTTTTAACTAAAGGGTTTTATTTTGTAATTTAACCTCCAGAGTTTGCCGTGAGACAGAAAAAAAGAAATGTACATGCTTTTATTTTGGTAATTAATCACACATTACCAGTGCTTTTATTTTTGAAAGATTTTAAGCGTGTCAATCAATCAATCAATCAATGTTTATTTATATAGCCCAATATCACAAATGTTACATTTGTCTCAGTGGACTTCACAGTTTGTACAGAATATCAGTATGACAATACGACACCCTCTGTCCTTAGACCCTCACATCGTACAAGGAAAAACTTCCAGAGAAAACCCCACAGTTTAAAGGGGAACATGGGAGAAACCTCAGGGAGAGCAACAGAGGAGGGATCCCTCTCCCAGGACGGACAGACGTGCAATAGATGCCGTGTGTAAATTGAAAAGATAATACATTTGCAACATAGGTAGTCCAAATGTTTTGAAATGCATGTGTGTATAATAAGAAGATGAATCCACGAGGATATCCATCCAGGACTTATGATCCAGGACCGCAGCCACGACTCAAGATCCAGGACTCGCAATCCATGACACAGGACCGCAGGATCATCCATGACTCCGGATCCCGGCGTATATAGACACCAAAAAGAAAGACATTTGGGGAAGCTGGGTTAATCGGAACATGAGAGTACACAGGTATAGACAGAGAGAAGGAAGAAGTAAGATGTCCCCCGACAAACTAAGCCTATATCAGCAAAACTGTGCATTGTGCATTGTGAGTCTAATCTCTGATTATCATGTAGTTCATCTCCAAGATTTATGTTAAAATGTCACCTCCTGAAGTTGCTGTGAGAAAGAGGAAAAGGCTTTCTCACAGTGCTTTTATTTTGGTAATTATTTCCACATTTATTAACCTTCACAGTGCTTTTATTTTGAAGGGTTACGCGTGTTCATTGTGGGTCTAAAGAGTGACCGTCACGTCTTTTATCTCCAGGATTTGTTTGTATCTTCACCTCCAGAAGTTGCTGTGAGACAGAGGAAAACAATTGTTTACGTGCTTTTATTTTGGCAATGGTTCACACAGTGCTTTTATTTTGAAAGGATTATGCAAGTACATTGTGGGTCTGAACAGTAACTTTCAACTCTTTAAACTGTATCTTCACCTCCTGAAGTTGCTGTGAGACAGGAACAAGCCTTTCTCACAGTGCTTTTATTTTGAAAGCCCTTCAGATCTTTGACAGTGTGCATTACAGCGGAGAGTCATCCGCTCCTTCATCTGGGTTTGCTCTCTTAATTAATTGCCACTTCCATTAGGTTAATTGACTTTGTGTTGGATGCTGGGGGTCGGGGGAAAGGGGGGGAAAGGGAGGGAAAGGGGGAGGGAAAGGGGGAGGGAAATCTGACTAAGAGCTTCCCTTCAGCTCCAGGTCTGTGTTTCTAACCTTTAAAGACCTTTTATTTCTCTTCAAATATACATTTATCCTCAGATTGAAACGCTCTCAGGTCGCTCAGCTGCTGGAAAACATCCCCGTGTTTCAAGAGCTGCAGAGAAACTGAATATATAAAGAAAACACGTTTTATTTTGCACGTCTTGACGCTAAAAAATACTACTTGTTGGTAAATTAGAACTTGATTTTGTTTGTCAGCAACATTTTAAAATATGCTGAAATACTAAATAAAAAGCACGATGTTTTGACGTCTGGATGCAAACCGACCGACGCCACAGATTTACCAGCATTACTTTTAAAGTTCATCTGCAATTCTACAAATGATCTGCTTTAAAACCTCAGAAAATAAAACATATATATTTCTTGGATGTCTTAAAGTAAAAAAAACCTACCTGATGTTCTTGAAAGCAGAGCAGAGAAATGTATTAAGAATATATGTATTACATGGCTCAGTTGAATACTCTATTCTGATTGGTCAATTCAGAACACGTGACACGTTGTTAATCCAGACCAGACAGACCGCTGTCAAGGACTTACTGACCGTAGTTAAGGACTTACTGACCGTAGTTAAGGACGCTCACATCTGCAGAAAGAAGTCCGGTTGATGGAACGGTATATAGTTTGGAACTGGGACAAGGAAACAGCGGAGAAGTAACGGGGCAGAAACCCTCCTTTTTTACGCAGCGGTCCAGACATAGACATCAGGCGACACATGTTCAGTGTGCAGTTCCTTTGGCTTTAGGGCAGGGATATCTAGATACTCTCCAAGGTCTGACATCATGAACTGTGCTACTTTTAAAGCAAGCAGCGATGTTTTCAAATCTGTAATCAAAGAGCTCCTCGAAAACACTATCAAAGCAGTTCCTGCCGTTGCTACGTTAGTTCAAACGGTAACAACGGACTATTTCTCTTAGCGGATGCATTTCCTTTGAAATCAATAAAAACATTTCAATGAATATCGGGAGTCATGTCGTTACTTAGTTGATAAAGTGGCCGTGTGATGAGCGGGATAATGTGCAGCGTCGGGCTCCTGATCCGCCTCGCTGCACATTACCCCTTACTCACATTACCCCTTACTCACATTATCCCTTACTCACATTACCCCTTACTCACATTATCCCTTACTCACATTACCCCTTACTCACATTACCCCTTACTCACATTACCCCTTACTCACATTACCCCTTACTCACATTACCCCTTACTCACATTACCCCTTACTCACATTACCCCTTTCTCTCATTATCCCTTACTCACATTACCCCTTACTCACATTACCCCTTACTCACATTTTCCCTTACTCACATTACCCCTTTCTCTCATTACCCCTTACTCACATTACCCCTTACTCACAAATTCCCTTACTCACATTACCCCTTTCTCTCATTATCCCTTACTCACATTACCCCTTACTCACATTACCCCTTACTCACATTACCCCTTACTCACATTACCCCTTACTCACATTACCCCTTACTCACATTACCCCTTTCTCTCATTATCCCTTACTCACATTACCCCTTACTCACATTACCCCTTACTCACATTTTCCCTTACTCACATTACCCCTTACTCACATTACCCCTTACTCACACTACCCCTTACTCACATTACCCCTTACTCACATTATCCCTTAATATCATAAGTGTCTTTGAACAAACTCCTCTTTAGGTTTTTAAAGTAGAAGTACTCAGATCTTGTACTTGAGTAAAAGTAGAAGTACTCAGATCTTGTTCTTGAGTAAAAGTAGAAGTACTCAGATCTTGTACTTGAGTAAAAGTAAAAGTACTCAGATCTTGTACTTGAGTAAAAGTAGAAGTACTCAGATCTTGTACTTGAGTAAAAGTAGAAGTACTCAGATCTTGTACTTGAGTA
The DNA here is from genome assembly GCF_949606895.1 of Notothenia rossii. Classification (NCBI taxonomy): domain Eukaryota; kingdom Metazoa; phylum Chordata; class Actinopteri; order Perciformes; family Nototheniidae; genus Notothenia; species Notothenia rossii. Next base: position 89,485,373 of record NC_136909.1, read on the forward strand.
AAAGTAGAAGTACTCAGATCTTGTACTTGAGTAAAAGTAAAAGTACCAGAGTGTAGGAATACTCTGTTACAGTAAAAGTCCTGCATTCAAAATGTTCAAATTCAAAGGGTTATTTAGGAGGTATTTATAAATCCATGTAGTGGAGTAAAAGTACACAGTAGCATAACATGGAAATACTCAAGTAAAGTACAAGTACCTCTAAATTGTACTTTGTACTGAGTAAATGTTCTCGGCTCCTCCCTCTCGGTGCATGGTGATGTTCCTTCAGAGTAGACGCTGCTCTTCAGACTCTGAATGTGAACATGAGTCATTCTAAACTCCAGATTTCTGTCAGAGACCTTGAACACAACACTCTGCACAGTATTATGGGATGCATTCTTAATCACAGGAGGTCATTAGCCCTGTGTGAGGCTCGGGTCAAACTGCAAATAATAATACAAGGATTTTATTCCCGTAATTTTATATAAAAGTATTTTATATTTCATCCTATTCATTGATTTCGTCTTCCCTTATTCCCGAGAGGCATCAGCACCTCATTGTGTTTTATATTTGAGTGTCAGGGTTTTGGTGCATGTCAGACCTAGGTGACATTTAGGTGACATTTCCCTCTTTAATTAGCTTTATTATTACATTTCCATGTTCTTTTCTACAGGGTTTCCTTTTGCAAGCTTTTAAAGCTAATCAAAAATGTTGCTTTTGCCTTTCAAGGCCGTCGATAGATGTCTGGCCGTCGATGAGCGTCCTGTCGCCCTACTCAGATTGGTGTGTCCCGCCCCGTCGACTCAACATGTCGGCTAAAGAAATCACTCTGATTGGCTGTTCAACTAGCGAATCAGTGCATGAGAAGCGAAACGGAACTGAGGGACCCAAAGAAACGATTAAGAAGGCAAACACAGACGGCTATTCTTTTTCATTTTCATCTCAGCTGGACGCAAGAGTTATTTTTCATCACAGCGATCTGGAACGAAGAAACCGAAGACCAACGCACGCTATTTGTTGTTTGTTTTTATCACGCAGTCTGCTCTTCTTCTCTGGTTATCACGCAGTCTGTCTTCAGGTTGTTGCCTCTTTTGAATGATGGATACACACTACCGCCGCCTGCTGGTGAGGAGAGTTATTTCCACTCACGTATGCGCAGTGCGTACGTGCTACTTGGCCGTCGGCTGAAGTCTTTGCGGTGTGTTCCAGTGCGACACATGGCCAAGACGCAGAGACGTGAGGAGACACAACAGCCGGGTCCGTCTGGACGTGTCCTCTGGGGTCAGCTTGGTGTGTCCTCTGGGGTCAGCTTGGTGTGTTCTCTGGGGTCAGTTTGGTGTGTCCTCTGGGGTCAGCTTGGTGTGTCCTCTGGGGTCAGCTTGGCGTGTCCTCTGGGGTCAGCTTGGTGTGTCCTCTGGGGTCAGCTTGGTGTGTCCTCTGGGGTCAGCTTAGTGTGTTCTCTGGGGTCAGCTTGGTGTGTCCTCTGGGGTCAGCTTGGTGTGTCCTCTGGAGTCAGCTTGGTGTGTCCTCTGGGGTCAGCTTGGTGTGTCCTCTGGGGTCAGCTTGGTGTGTCCTCTGGAGTCAGCTTGGTGTTTCCTCTGGGGTCAGCTTGGTGTGTCCTCTGGGGTCAGCTTGGTGTGTCCTCTGGGGTCAGCTTAGTGTGTCCTCTGGAGTCAGCTTGGTGTGTCCTCTGGGGTCAGCTTGGTGTGTCCTCTGGGGTCAGCTTGGTGTGTCCTCTGGAGTCAGCTTGGTGTGTCCTCTGGAGTCAGCTTGGTGTGTCCTCTGGGGTCAGTTTGGTGTGTCCTCTGGGCTCAGCTTGGTGTGTCCTCTGGGGTCAGCTTGGTGTGTCCTCTGGGGTCAGCTTGGTGTGTCCTCTGGAGTCAGCTTGGCGTGTCCTCTGGAGTCAGCTTGGTGTGTCCTCTGGAGTCAGCTTGGCGTGTCCTCTGGAGTCAGCTTGGTGTGTCCTCTGGAGTCAGCTTGGTGTGTCCTCTGGGGTCAGCTTGGTGTGTCCTCTGGGGTCAGCTTGGTGTGTCCTCTGGGGTCAGCTTGGTGTGTCCTCTGGAGTCAGCTTGGTGTGTCCTCTGGAGTCAGCTTGGTGTGTCCTCTGGGGTCAGCTTGGTGTGTCCTCTGGGGTCAGCTTGGTGTGTCCTCTGGGGTCAGCTTGGTGTGTCCTCTGGAGTCAGCTTGGTGTGTCCTCTGGAGTCAGCTTGGTGTGTCCTCTGGTGTCAGCTTGGTGTGTCCTCTGGGGTCAGCTTGTTGTGTCCTCTGGAGTCAGCTTGGTGTGTCCTCTGGGGTCAGCTTGGTGTGTCCTCTGGGGTCAGCTTGGTGTGTCCTCTGGAGTCAGCTTGGTGTGTCCTCTGCGGTCAGCTTGGTGTGTCCTCTGGAGTCAGCTTGGTGTGTCCTCTGGAGTCAGCTTGGTGTGTCCTCTGGAGTCAGCTTGGTGTGTCCTCTGGAGTCAGCTTGGTGTGTCCTCTGGAGTCAGCTTGGTGTGTCCGGGCCTTTAAGCGTCTTTTCTGACCGTATTTCTCAATAATCATCCCTCCTTGTCTGCTTTAATCTGGAGAACATTGGCCCTTTCTTTCACAAATCACTATTTTATAATATAATGTATTTCTTTAATTGTGATTGCAGCTGATTATTAGAGGTTGTAAACAGTGTTGTCTCTTTGTTAGCAGCACCCTGTTTCCAGATGATCTGCTAAATGAAGTGTTTGTGCAGGAGGTGCACATTAATAATAGTCTGATTAATAATGAATGATCAGAGAATCCTAGCTGCTGTCACATCATACCTTAGCACAAGGTGTGTTCATTGGTATTGTAGACTATATCTGCTTGGCTGATTTGGATCACTTGGTGGTTTGGGGGTTATTGAGGATGCAGAGTTCATTTCTGACATTTTGAGGATCAGAAATGGCAGCTTTAACCAGAAAGAGGACATATTTGAACTCTCATTGGACTAATTGCAGTGAATTTTGGGTGGAAGTGGATCGGACAGATCCAGCTTATTTAGTTGTAAATAGAGTGTCCACGGTAGAGTTGATAATGTGCATCTTGTGCTCTCTGCATCCAATGGTGTCAACACTTTAGTCAAAATCATTTAAATGAGTAATATCTCAGTCTGCAGACGTCACATTCTTCCTCTTTGGCTCCAGATGGACGAGTGTCACACATGTTGTTTTTTGGACATTTAAACTGAGAAATGGAAAAGAAGTCGATTTTAGTGACGGATTATCAGACAAGCTAAATCAAGCAGAGACACCGCAGCAGTCCACACACACACACACACACACACACACACACACACACACACACACACACACACACACACACACACACACACACACACACACACACACACACACACACACACACACACACACACACACACACACACACACAGCATTTTGAGAGGAGGGGATCAGAGATGTAATTTGATGACGAGCAGCTTCTCTCTGATGAAACTGAAGGAAACACGTCTGAGGAATCTAAAAATCACGCTGCGTTCACGAGAGGAAGCGTTAGAGTTGGTACACCCACACACACACACACACACACACACACACACACACACACACACACACACACACACACACACACACACACACACACACACACACACACACACACACACACACACACACACACACACACACACACACACACTGCAGCTTTTCTGTCGATTGTGAGCAACTGACCGTAACTAAACATGAAGGAAGTTATGTGAACTCACCTTGGAGACAATAAGTCAATAAGTGACCCTTAAATAAATATTGTAGCTTCTGCAAAAAAATGAACAATACTTTAAAATAAATGTGAAAAAAGGGTTGGTGTTGGAACATGTCAAAAAGAGGATTTTTATGAACTTCTCTGTGAATTGTGAGCAAAGCTGGTGATAAATGAACTAATTAGCGGGCTGTTAAATCATCATCTTGCTTTGTTTTTGAAGGTATATAAAGCTTTTTTAGGACAAAAGAATTAAAGACCGTCGTACAAATATAGTAACTCTCTCAAAAATGTACAAAACCTTTATATACATTTCACCAGAACATAATTGGAGCAGGGTTAGGATCTCCTGAGGGGATGACGGTAACACTTTATATTAAGGTACAAATGAACCATCAAGTTGTTCATTAACCAGCATATCAGCAGTATGTTGGCTCTTTATTACTACGACTACTACATTTCATTTAGCTCAGGCTTTTATCCAGAGAGACTTACAATAAGTGCATTCAACCAACAAGATACAACCTTGAAGGAAACAGAATCATATAAGAACATCAGGTTTCATAGAGCCAAACATTTCAAGTGCTACTTAACTGGCTTTAGATAAGCCAGCCCTTTATTAGTATATAAGTGCTTTGTTAGTAATTCAGTCGCTTGAAGTTTTTATTATTATATTATAAAATATATATATATTATATTAGTCATTATAAAACACTTAGTAATGCCTTATTCTACATGACCATATTCTACAAGCACTAGGCCATTCAATCAGGAGAGACGGTGTTGATGAAAGAAGACATATTTATTGCCAGGAATACACAAATGAATGTAATTGAGTTTTAGCGATTAGGCCCTGTTGTGCAGGAGTATCATTCGGGAGGGGAGAACCGATCAGATGAAACCCCCCGGGGTCTAGACCCTGGTGGTGAATGGATAGTTGGGGTCGGTCTGAAGGGGAGGGGCTTAGCTAGACCCTGGTGGTGGTGAATGGATAGTTGGGGTTGGTCTGAAGGGGAGGGGCTTAGCTTGACCCTGGTGGGGCTGAATGGATAGTTGGGGTCGGTCTGAAGGGGAGGGGCTTAGCTAGACCCTGGTGGGGCTGAATGGATAGTTGGGGTCGGTCTGAAGGGGAGGGGCTTAGCTTGACCCTGGTGGTGAATGGATGGTTGGGGTCGGTCTGAAGGGGAGGGGCTTAGCTTGACCCTGGTGGTGGTGAATGGATAGTTGGGGTCGGTCTGAAGGGGAGGGGCTTAGCTTGACCCTGGTGGTGGTGAATGGATAGTTTGGGTCGGTCTGAAGGGGAGGGGTTTAGCTTGACCCTGGTGGTGGTGAATGGATAGTTGGGTTCGGTCTGAAGGGGAGGGGCTTAGCTTGACCCTGGTGGTGGTGAATGGATAGTTGGGGTCGGTCTGAAGGGGAGGGGCTTAGCTTGACCCTGGTGGTGGTGAATGGATAGTTGGGGTCGGTCTGAAGGGGAGGGGCTTAGCTTGACCCTGGTGGTGGTGAATGGATAGCTGGGTTCGGTCTGAAGGGGAGGGGCTTAGCTTGACCCTGGTGGTGGTGAATGGATAGTTGGGGTCGGTCTGAAGGGGAGGGGCTTAGCTTGACCCTGGTGGTGAATGGATGGTTGGGGTTGGTCTGAAGGGGAGGGGCTTAGCTTGACCTTGGTGGTGGTGAAGGGATGGTTGGGGTCGGTCTGAAGGGGAGGGGCTTAGCTTGACCCTGGTGGTGGTGAATGGATAGTTGGGGTCGGTCTGAAGGGGAGGGGCTTAGCTTGACCCTGTTGGTGAATGGATGGTTGGGGTCGGTCTGAAGGGGAGGGGCTTAGCTAGACCCTGGTGGTGGTGAATGGATAGTTGGGGTTGGTCTGAGGGGGAGTGGCTTAGCTTGACCCTGGTGGTGGTGAATGGATAGTTGGGGTCGGTCTGAAGGGGAGGGGCTTAGCTTGACCCTGGTGGTGGTGAAGGGATGGTTGGGTTCAGTCTGAAGGGGAGGGGCTTAGCTTGACCCTGGTGGTGGTGGTGAATGGATGGTTGGGGTCGGTCTGAAGGGGAGGGGCTTAGCTTGACCCTGGATTGACAGGGACAGGAGGTGAAAGGGGGGGAGGAGTGTTGTGTCAAGTCACCTGAAATGACAGCTGTCAGAGGGGAGAGCAGATTTAAAAGGGTTAGCGGAGCGCTATGATAGGTGAGAATAGAGCGAAATGATTGGTTAAGCTGGAGAGTGAAGCCCCCGATCACTTATTGAGAGGAGAGAGTGTTGTAACATAGTCATATTAAATTAATGAGTAAAGACGGTCTTCCTGGTTGAACTTGCGCTGAGCTTCATTTGTATTTTTAAGAAAAAATTCAGCATTAAAAATGGATGACTTAAACATGACAAAAACACTTAGGACAATGAGTATATGTCAAACTACAGTGTATTATATTTTAAAGTGGAGGGCTGTGCAGAAAGGAGCGGAGAGTTGAGTACATGGCTCACAGTATTAAGAAAGACAAAAAAGAACAAGATAATAATAAGTAATAGCAAGCAATACGCGTGAAGTCCTTGAACCAGGCTTACCGTATTTAACGAACCAGAAGGACATCCTTATTCCTCACTTTTACAGGAAGCAGCCCAGTTTGTCTCCACGTCATGTTGTCCTGATTTGAGTGAACTATCCCTGCCTTTAACGTGAGGAACTCTTTAAAATATATCATCTGATTTAACCCTCCTGATTGGTCTACAGGTGACAGGTGACAGGTGAGCGTTTCTCTGAACCTTTAATTGGGATCTGTTTTTCAGCGTCTCCGTTTCTGTGTTACTACTCCTGCTGTCAGCTCATCACACAAACACACACACACACACACACACGCACGCACGCACGCACGCGCACACACACACACACACACACACACACACACACACACACACACACACACACACACACACACACACACATACATACACACAGGAGCATCGCGGACCTTAGTTTATTTTTTCCATTGTCTGTATTCATTTTTTTCCAAAAGCTAAAACGTACCTGAGCTTTTTTAAAATCCCGTTTGAAAACCCACTTATTCTCCCGTGTGTTTGCAGATATGAGAAATGTCAGTGTGTGTTTTTAAATTGGGGTTTAGCGTCAATGTGTTTACGTCACGTATGACAGTCTGTGGCTTTATGGTTTTATTGTCCTGTGTTTTGTTTATTTATTGGTGTACAGCACTTTGTTGTTGTTTTGAAATGTGCTGCAGAAATATAGTTGGATTGTAGCAGGCGAGAAAATACAGTAAAGTAAATAACACAAAAAAACACAAAAAACAATGAAACTGATTTCATCACTGCTAAATACTAAATATATATATCCATAAATCAAATACAAGAGGTGACTCTGCCTCTGTCTTTATTAAGCAGCAGCACAAATACTCAGTGTGTGAATACAAGGAATATATTTTAAATGTAATTGAAGTAAAAGTACACAAGTGTTGGCATCAAAAAGGTAAAAGTATAAGCTACTAATTACGCAGAAATGCGTGAGAATATTTAATGAAATGTATTATTATTATTATGTAAATAAGAGGTGTTATTTTTTTTAAATACACTTTTTAATTATTACGTTATATGCTATATATTATGAGTTTTAAACCCGTTGCACTGCCCAGTCTGCTCTGATTGGTTAGCTGCTTAGTTAAGTCCCGCCCCCTTAGCCTATCACGTACAATGTGTTGGAGCGTTAACCAATAGGAGCGCGATGATCCCACAGCGATGTCACTAGAAGTAAACCAAGGAGTCAAAGGGAGGCGGTTCAGACAGTGTGTGGGATTTTAGCCTCTGCATCCCATTTACATGCACTGAAACCTATAGAAGGAGAGGGGACACCACAGAAGAACAACATGGCCTCGTTATGACTCGCCTCATGTGTGTTTTTCTGATTTATGACATTGATTACGACGGCCCAGCTGTCTGAAGCTTTCGCACCTTTAATTAACGACATCACAGTTGCTATAGAAACGTCGATAGGTTGAATAACGTTTTTTAATTCTTAATTAACACGAAACGTTGACAACTTCCGAGCGTACGAGCTGTTTGAGAGGCTAAACCTCCAGACTTCTTTAAACAACTCGTGAAGTCTGTTTTCTTTTCTTTATCGAGCTGAGTGTGTGTGTGTGTGTGTGTGTGTGTGTGTGTGTGTGTGTGTCTGTGTGTGTGTGCGTGTGTGTGTGTGCGTGTGTCTGTGCGCGTGTGTGTGTGTGTGTGTGAGTGTTTTCAATTAAAACCTTCGACTCTGCTGAGAGTAAAAACCGATTCATCCCCGAGGTTATGGTGCAATATTCTGACATCCGGCCCAACAACACCCCTGATAATACTACACCATAACACACTGCCTGTTAGAGAGAGAGAGAGAGAGAGAGAGAGAGAGAGTGTGTGTTTGTGTGTGTGTGTGTGTGTGTGTGTGTGTGTGTGTGTGTGTGTGTGTGTGTGTGTGTGTGTGTGTGTGTGTGTGTGTGTGTGTGTGTGTGTGTGTGTGTGTGTGTGTGTGTGTGTGTGTGTGTGTGTGTGTGTGAGAGAGAGAGAGGTATTGTGTGTATTATGAGGTTTGAGCTAAGTCCCCAACAGCATGGCTCCTCACTCCATAAATTAGCGCCGAAGAGGACACTTTGTGCGAGCGTGTCTGTGTGTGTGTGTGTGTGTGTGTGTGTGTGTGTGTGTGTGTGCGTGTGAGTGCGTGTTTGTGTTTAACCGTAGCGGCCGGTCTGCCTGGGATTGAGCGGATACGAAAATGTGTAAGCATGTTTCTGAGAGTGTGTTCAGTGGATGTGACTTATATGTACTAGTGTAAATGTGTGTGTGTGTGTGTGTGTGTGTGTGTGTGTGTGTGTGTGTGTGTGTGTGTGTGTGTGTGTGTGTGTGTGTGTGTGTGTGTGTGTGTGTGAGTACATGGTGTGCTTCATTGATGTGTGAAACATCAGCTATGACTGTGGAGCCATCTGCTCCAAAGGGACAGAGAGTGTAAGTGTGTCTGAGCAGGAAATCTTTCTTCTCCACGCATGACTGAGTGTGTGTTCGTGACACAGCAGAGTGTGTGTGTGTGTGTGTGTGTGTGTGTGTGTGTGTGTGTGTGTGTGTGTGTGTGTGTGTGTGTGTGTGAGTGTGTGTGTGTGTGTGTGTGTGTGTGTGTGTGTGTGTGACTGACTACTTGGCAGCACCAACAAGTTTGGGGTTTTTGTGCAAATTAAGTTTCTCTAGAATATTTTCAAACTCCTGTCGGCGTGTTGAAATATATTTGTTCTCTCCTTATTATAAAGTCATGTGACCGTGCTGTAGTTCCTTTATAGCACAACATTAGCCTCCTTTAGCTTAGCGGTGGAGACGTGAAGTCATGTGACCGTGCTGTAGTTCCTTTATAGCCCAACATTAGCCACCTTTAGCTTAGCGGTGGTGACGTGAAGTCATGTGACCGTGCTGTAGTTCCTTTATAGCCCAACATTAGCCTCCTTTAGCTTAGCGGTGGAGACGTGAAGTCATGTGACCGTGCTGTAGTTCCTTTATAGCCCAACATTAGCCACCTTTAGCTTAGCGGTGGTGACGTGAAGTCATGTGACCGTGCTGTAGTTCCTTTATAGCCCAACATTAGCCTCCTTTAGCTTAGCGGTGGTGATGTGAAGTCATGTGACCGTGCTGTAGTTCCTTTATAGCCCAACATTAGCCTCCTTTAGCTTAGCGGTGGAGACGTGAAGTCATGTGACCGTGCTGTAGTTCCTTTATAGCCCAACATTAGCCACCTTTAGCTTAGCGGTGGGGACGTGAAGTCATGTGACCGTGCTGTAGTTCCTTTATAGCCCAACATTAGCCTCCTTTAGCTTAGCGGTGGAGACGTGAAGTCATGTGACCGTGCTGTAGTTCCTTTATAGCCCAACATTAGCCACCTTTAGCTTAGCGGTGGAGACGTGAAGTCATGTGACCGTGCTGTAGTTCCTTTATAGCCCAACATTAGCCACCTTTAGCTTAGCGGTGGTGACGTGAAGTCATGTGACCGTGCTGTAGTTCCTTTATAGCCCAACATTAGCCACCTTTAGCTTAGCGGTGGTGACGTGAAGTCATGTGACTGTGCTGTAGTTCCTTTATAGCCCAACATTAGCCTCCTTTAGCTTAGCGGTGGAGACGTGAAGTCATGTGACCGTGCTGTAGTTCCTTTATAGCCCAACATTAGCCTCCTTTAGCTTAGCGGTGGAGACGTGAAGTCATGTGACCGTGCTGTAGTTCCTTTATAGCCCAACATTAGCCACCTTTAGCTTAGCGGTGGTGACGTGAAGTCATGTGACCGTGCTGTAGTTCCTTTATAGCCCAACATTAGCCTCCTTTAGCTTAGCCAACCAATATTTGACTCCTGAAGGAGTTGTTTTATGTGATGTATTAGATGAGGAAATCAAAGAGTATTTTGTCGACCTAAAAAGCCACTCAGGCCCTTTCTCCATAAAACAGCTATTAGAGATTAAATTGTCGTCTTTTCAAACAAAAAATAATCCAATAATAGCAGATAGAAAAGCAAACACAACAACAATGCAGAGAATCTCTCCTCCTTCATGTTGTTCACGACTCACAGAATCAGAGGTGTAAAGTAACTAAGTGCATTTACTAAGTACTTTACTTAAGAATGCAGGACTTTTACTGTAACAGAGTATTCCTACACTACTTTACTTTTACTAAAGTACAAGATCTGACACGCAGAAGAGAGAAAGAGCTTCTCTCGGTCAGAGCGTTAGGTCAAAGTGGAGATACTTATCGAGGAGAATTGACTAAAATTCACTTCATTTGTTTGAGTTTATTTCTAAACAAAGTCAGGAAGCAGTGTTTGGACCAACCTTAGTCATGGGTTTGTTTCAAATACAAACATTTCAATATTAACTGTCACAAAAAATAGGCACATTTTTATTAAATGATGAACAAATATCTCCAAAGTGCCCTTCCATGCATTTGAGCCCCTTCCCCTCTAGCGTACTCAATGTGTGCAGAGCAGTTACTGAGCATATAACACACACCTCTCCATGGGGGCAACAATCTGACTTTAATCATGTAGACAGATATCTATGTTTATCTCAGTTTACAGAATAATTACTTCAATAAAAGAGAGAGAGAAAATGAATAAGAATAATACATGATAATCATAATGGCCTGAAGTGTGGCCTCGTTCCAAAGAGAAGCGTCTGATAGGAGGGAAAGGGTTCATCATTTCATCGACTTTGTGGACGTTACTTTTGAATATGAGTCAGTCATTTGAAAAGCTCTGATGTAAATAATAATATTCTAACGATCACAAAACAGAAGAAGGGTCTTCCAGGTTTGATTGGTTGTAATCTTTATTAGACAGACACTTGATAACTGATAGATATATATACCAAGGTATGAGAACACATGATGTAACACTGACACCATGAGAGATACAGGACTTATGAAATGCATCAAACACAAATCACATTCTTTCACATCCAATTCAAAGAAAATCACAATTATTTGAAGTGAAATAAAACATCAGTCTAAAAACACAGGATTAAAAATAAGGGGATTCAAATCATTGAATGTAAAAGCGATGTTTAAAAGGTTGATAAGTGAACCTTTAACAATATATATGAAAACAACACGGAGCAGAGCGGAGCAGGGACCCTAACATCACAAGTCTTTACAAGAAGAGCAAAACACACATTTACAATGTACAAGAATATATTCATACTAAACTAAATATATGTTTATGTTCATTTAAAATGTCTTTATTTACCCTTGAACATTTTAAACCGTTTTTTCTCTGTATTTTGGGATTTTTATATATGTTTTATTTACTTTCTGAAGTTTCACATTTTACATTTTTAAAATGGTCAAATAATTTATCAACCAAAATAATAATAATTATAATAATAATAATAATAATAATAATAATGATGTTACATGTTGCCGTTGGTCTCTGTAACCTCTCTCTCTCTCTGTCTCTGTCTCTGTCTCTCTCTCTGTCTCTGTCTCTGTCTCTGTCTCTGTCTCTCTCTCTCTCTCTCTCTCTCTCTCTCTCTCTCTCTCTCTCTCTCCCTCTCTCTTTCACTCTCTCTCTCTCTGTCTCTCTCTTTCACTCTCTCTCTCTCTGTCTCTCTGCCTCTGTCTCTCTCTCTCTCTCTCTCTCTCAGATGTTGTGTTTGCATGAATGTCTCACATCCAGTGTTTAAATGCTGTTTCTGAGCCGCTGTATGAAAGAGGACGAGGACAGAGGGAAGTGAAATGAACAGATGCATATCAAGTGTCCCGTGTTCTGGTCCTCAGGGTCACAGTGACTACAGCAACACAGAGCATCAGCAGCAGAACACTGAGCGCTGAGCATCTCACTGCGTAGAAGGTGGAGTAAACCCCAAAGGGGTCTCTGTGCTTCAGGAGGGTCTTGGTTGAAGACATACACTGATCATCATCGCCAATAACTGCACACCAATACTCTCCTGTGTCTTCCAGAGAGACATCAGAAATCACCAATCTCCCATCAGTGTCCCCGAGCACCTTGTTACTGGTCTGATTATAACCTAAACTAATGGTTCTTCCTTTGGTTCGGTTTGACTTAAAGAACCAATAGTGGCCCTTTTCCCAATCTTTGCATCTGAGAGTGACTTCTTCTCCCCCTGAGAAGAGCTCTACAGCAGGGGGGGGGGAATTTGGGGCACACCACCAGCCAATATGGTTTCAAGGTAGTGACGGTTTTACAAATGTACCAACCTGAGTGATATAACGTTACCGATGTTAACACCAGAGAGTAGTTCTGGTCCATTACACCCACAGGCTGGTTATGTTGTTCTGGGTGATTGTTGAATAACTCAGTCTTCCAATCTGGAGGCTTCTCTTCATTGAAACCAGAGTCAGGGCACTGCAACACAGCCGTGTCTTCCACTGAGAGATAGATCGTCTCTGTGTCCAGTTTATAATCTACAGTGATACTGCTAACACACTGCTGTTGGTCCATCAGCAGACAGGTGTATTCTCCGAGGTCAGCTGTTGAGGTGTTGGATATACGTAGAGCTGATGTGTTCTTCATCACTTGGTATCTTCCTCTATCATGTTCCATCACTGATGCCGTATCGTCCCCAAAAACTCTGGTCCATATTTTCTGTTCATGTCGATAATCCCGTTTGAGCCACTGGACATCCTGGTGGTCAGCTGCTCCAAGACAACGCAGGTCTTTTGTTTCTTCATCTCTCATTAATTCACTAAAGGAACCATCTAGTGAACCACAAACAGTAAGTGTGATGTTTCTCTCTCGAGTCACTTTGCCCTCAGTCCAGCACTCCTCTTGGTACAGGCCGGAGTCTGAACGGGTCAGGTTGTTGATCTCGTAGGAAGAAGTATCGGCCACGCTGACGAGTCGTTGTTTCAGGTCTTCAGGTACTGAGGAGTTCTGGGGCCAGAGGTCAGAGGTGTTCCACAGGACCAGCTTCTCCTCACCAACAGATCTGGAGATCAGGCAGGAGCCGGCCTCCTCTGGGAGCTGGAAGGTGAGAGAGTCTCTTTCCCCTCGGAGGACGATGAGTTCTTCAGCGTGAATGTTGCTGATGAGAGCAAGCAGCAGCACGGAGAGCTCTGAGACTGCAGCCATTCTGCTCCGAGGTTTCCTCGAGAGTGTTGTGCAAACACTGACACCGCTCACTTATAAGATCTGTATCAACCCTCAGCAACAGCGTCTCATTGGTGGACCGAAAACATGACATCTTTATCTCATCGTCATGGAAACTTTGAAGGGTAAGAGTTATCAAGTCATCTCTGGGTTTGGACTTACGTCAAAGCCACGCTCTTCGTGTCTGGACTTCTGATCTGAACATGTTGATATCTTGAGTTTGCTGCACAGGAAGACATTGATCTGATGGTTAGAGTTGAGGGGGTCCAGACCCCAGTTTGGGGGACTGGGGCTGTGAGGTAGAGAGGTGTTCTAACAATGGAAGGGTTGGGGGTTTGATCCTGATGTAAATTGGTAAATGCTGCACTAAGAGGGTAAAGAGGTGGTACCCCAAGGATCAGTGCTGGGTCCCCTTCTCTTTCCTGTCTACATGCTCCCTCTTGACCACATCCTCAGTAAGAACAGCATCAGTTTACATGTTTACTGTTTTTTCCATTGCTAAAACAGGTTTTTTGAAAACAGGGCTTATTTTCTCAAAACACTCCAAACCACACACACAAAGTGCAAACACCTCATAATCTTTCAGCACTGCAGCACCCACAACTACATTACCACTTACCAAAGCAAACGTTTGCCCCAAATGGAACTTCACTGACAGCACAAGACACTTTGTCCAACCGACTGCACTCTGCCGTGCTCAATCTAAAGCACACTCATCTTTTATGGCCTTCTGTCCGTAGAGAACGATGGATATAAAAGATGGAGCAAGTCTAAAGAGTATGTGCAGAAACACAAACATATTGTCCTCATACATTTGTTTTTCTACCAAACTAATTGGTGCTACTTTAATAGTTACAGTTGAGTAAGCAAACACATGTGCTCACTATCAAGTTCAGTTCATGGAAAGGAAAGTTTGAGGAGAAAAGATTTCTAAAACATATTTTTACAAAAAACAGAGGAAAGAAAATGTCTAAGGCAGCATTTAACCACCGGGCCTGACCGCCATGCTGCACACGACTCTCCAGCTGACTTCAGTTCATCCTCCCTCTCTCCTCCCTCTCTCTCCTCCCTCTCTCATCCTCCCTCTCTCTCCTCCCTCTCTCTCCTCCCTCTCTCTCCTCCCTCTCTCATCCTCTCTCTCTCATCCTCCCTCTCTCCTCCTCCCTCTCTCTCTCCTCCTCCCTCTCTCATCCTCTCTCTCTCATCCTCTCTCCTCCTCCTCCCTCTCTCATCCTCCCTCTCTCTCCTCCCTCTCTCATCCTCCCTCTCTCATCCTCCCTCTCTCATCCTCCCTCTCTCTCCTCCCTCTCTCATCCCCTCTCTCTCATCCTCCCTCTCTCTCCTCCCTCTCTCATCCCCTCTCTCTCATCCTCTCTCTCTCATCCTCCCTCTCTCATCCTCCCTCTCTCTCCTCCCTCTCTCATCCTCCCTCTCTCATCCTCCCTCTCTCTCCTCCCTCTCTCATCCCCTCTCTCATCCTCCCTCTCTCATCCTCCCTCTCTCATCCTCCCTCTCTCATCCTCCCTCTCTCACCCTCTCTCTCTCATCCTCCCTCTCTCTCCTCCCTCTCTCCTCCTCCCTCTCTCCTCCCTCTCTCATCCTCTCTCTCTCATCCTCCCTCTCTCCTCCTCCCTCTCTCATCCTCCCTCTCTCTCCTCCCTCTCTCATCCTCTCTCTCTCATCCTCCCTCTCTCATCCTCTCTCTCTCATCCTCCCTCTCTCATCCTCCCTCTCTCCCCCTCCCTCTCTCATCCTCTCTCTCTCATCCTCCCTCTCTCCCCTCCCTCTCTCTCATCCTCCCTCTCTCTCTCCTCCTCCCTCTCTCATCCTCTCTCTCTCATCCTCTCTCCTCCTCCTCCCTCTCTCCTCCTCCCTCTCTCATCCTCTCTCTCTCTCATCCTCCCTCTAACTCTTCCTCTTGCTGCTGTCCATATATCCAATAGGCGCATTCACACCGCAGTACTTTTCCCACTTTAGTTCATCAGAACTCTTTAGTTCATGAGAACTCTTTAGTTCATCAGAACTCTTTAGTTCTGATGAACTAAGTACAGATCGCGTTCACACCGGAATAAGTCCCTGGGGGAGGATTAGGAAAATGAAGCCGCCGAGTAAATCGCCAGAACTTCGACACCTCCTTATCTCCACCGCTCCCGTGTTGCCATAAATTAGTCTCTCTGCGTTTATGCGCTGGGCTAATGCTAATGCTAATGCTAATGATAATGCGAGGATAATAAAATGGCGGCTTCACAAAACGTTTTGGGAGTTTTACGGGGCGTGGTTTGCAATCTGCCCAGCCAATCAGACATCGGAACCTTTTTCTCTCACGAAAGTCCCTGCTCTCTAGCAGGGAAAAGGAAAAGGGGGTGAAAAGGTTCTCATGAACTCATTTTTAGTTCCGGCTCTTTTTGGTGTGAACGCAACATTTTGGAACTATATCGGAACTAAAGTTGGAAAAGTACTGCGGTGTGCACGCGCCTATAGTTGTTGTAAAAAGTTCTTACGAGTAGTCTTTTTCTGGTGCTTACATCCTGATTGCTGAGTCAACAATCAGAATGAGAATACCTTTGTTAGTTCCACAGAGGGGACATTTGCATCGTTACAGCAGGAAAGAGCCACAGACAGCTTAATGTTACATATGTTTAAAAAAGTACTAAGTTATGATATAATACAAATATAATAATTAAAAAAAAGTTAAAAAAGTTACATACTTTTCAAAATACAAATCCTGTAACAGTTCTTAGGATTTAGCAGCCAGGTATATATTACACAGTTATTAATGGCATATATATAATGTATACAATGAAGCAGTTCAGTCTTCACGGTCATGTGGCATGGGTATTTGTTGATTGGTTCATGTGTGCAGCATTTTGAATGGCATTGTTTTGAGAAGGCCAAACAAGTGAATATGTCAGATGTCTGGGTTTTACTTAGAGCAGTGTTTTGCAAAAAGTGTCAAGTTGAATTGCAAATTGCGTGCAGAGCTGAAGATGTGTTTAGAGTTTGGGAGATTTGAACTGAGGTTTTGCTCTTTAAGGGTGAGTTTAAATAAGTATGCTTAATGTGAGATTGTTTTGTGTTAGCAACTGAAAAAAACTGTAATAGACCTGGTATAAGTACCAACGCATGCTTTTTTACAATCTGAAACTTCAGTCTGCAGGCTGTGCAACAAACATGACATCTTTATCTCATCGTCATGGAAACTTTGAAGGGTTAGAGTTATCAGGTAATCTCTGGGTTTGGACTTACGTCAAAGCCACGCTCTTCTTGTCTGGACTTCTGATCTGAACATGTTGATATCTAGAGTTTGCTGCACAGGAAGACATTGATCTGATGGTTAGAGTTGAGGGGGTCCAGACCCCAGTTTGGGGGACTGGGGCTGTGAGGTAGAGAGGTGTTCTACCAATGGAAGGGTTGGGGGTTTGATCCTGATGGAAATTGGGCAAGAATTCATTTTTAAAAACACTTCGTTTTTTAGAATTGCTTTCATGTGATTTTATTTGACGTCTTTTTGAATTTTTTGCTAACACTTTATATTAAAACCTGTTTAGCCCCGAGCCTTTTTTTCCGGTCTCAGGCTCGAAAATGACATTCCCAGAACAAATGACCATATCTTCCCTTCTAAAAGGGTTAAATTAAGAATTGATAATAATAGAGTTGGATGTAGAAGTGTCAGAATCAATATAGATGTTTTTATTTTAAGTAAATTCAGATTGAACACAGTAAAAAACTGTAAATTATAGTGTCAGTCCAAAACATATTTTGTACTTATAGTGAAAACTAGCCTTGGATGATGGTAAGGTAGACTAAAAGCTTTAGGAATCCAAAGTACAACATATAATAAGTACCCTGTATCAAGATTGATGCAGAACAAGTGAAATTTGACCTTTTTAGAGAGATTTAGCAAAAGAAAAACACTTCTGGGTCATTTGGGTGGATTTGACCTATCTCTGGCCCCTCTTGCTCGATTTTGCTAATTGACATCTCTTTCTAACCGTCAGAGCCAATGGAATCGAGAGGATCCTTATTTGGTCATGTGTGTGTGTGAGACTGACGCATAGCCAAGACCGGAAGCTGCAATAACTACAATAACTACAATAATACACACGGCATCTATTGCACGTCTGTCCGTCCTGGGAGAGGGATCCCTCCTCTGTTGCTCTCCCTGAGGTTTCTCCCATTTTTCCCTTTAAACTGTGGGTTTCTCTGGAAGTGTTTCCTTGTACGATGTGAGGGTCTAAGGACAGAGGGTCTAAGGACAGAGGGTGTTGTATTGTCATACTGATATTCTGTACAAACTGTGAAGTCCACTGAGACAAATGTAACATTTGTGATATTGGGCTATATAAATAAAAATTGATTGATTGATTGATTGATAACTCTGGTGGCTACCATTAGCAGCTAACTTTTACTCTCCGATTTTTACATAAAAATTGAATTATGGATTATAAATAATTCCAATTATTGCCCAGAAACTTTATCAACCTATGGATTAACCGATTCAGCCGCGTTTTTTCTCGTTTTAATGCCATTGAACACGTCTTTTGATCAGATTGACAGCTACGGTGAGACGATCTCCCGTAAAAGCTCCGTAAAGGTACGTGTTGTGATGTCTGTGTTTGTTTCCCCTGTCGCGAGTTCAGATCACTAAGTGATGATATATATACCTAAATAATCTGTGGAGTCTCAGCTTTAATCGGATATCTTGTATGTGCAGCTACGATAAGTAATAAGGGTATCTTTTATCTTGAGTTCTGTGCTAAAGTGCGTTAGCATCTTTCGCTCAGGGGTAATTTAGATGCTTCTTATGAGACTTGTGTTTTGTTTTGGTAAAAATGGTTCATATCGTCAGTTAGCTGAGATTCTTCCCGTTAATCTGCCCTGAGACACAGTGTCGTGAAAAAAAAAAAGGACCCGCCGAGGGGGTCCTTGGGGTTTAACAGGTACATAAATTCACCATCAACTAGTTAATAATTAACAAGCTTATTAGCAGTATATTGGCTCTTTATTAGTGCCTTGTTCTACAGGACCATATAATAACACTTAACACATATGATCTATTCTTATGTAACAAAACATGAAACTATAAGTGTTAATTGTGTCTAAATGACAAAAGATTAAGTATTTCTATCTAAGAATATGTGTGTATATAATTGGTGTATACGAGTGCATTTGTGTACTTATACACTTGAACATATGGTGCTTATGTATATTCTGTGTATGTGTGAACATCTGAATGTAAAGAAAGTCACTTGAAAATAACTGTTAAACAAGTTTATATGCATGTATTATTATTAGTATTATTATTATGTATTTGCCAAGTACATGTGTACATATGTATATATTTAGATATACGTATTATTTAAAATATAAAAAGAGAGTCAACTGCTACTGACATGTGCAGAAAATGACCCTATATCTAGTTTTCTTATATATCTATATATATATATATATATATATATATATATATATATATATATATAGATATATATATATATATATACTCTATGCATTTATTCTTTTCTTGCCCTAACTTTTATTAATTTTCTCTGCAGTTTTCTTTATTTCTTTTTACTCCTTCATTTCTTTACGTTTTTGACGCAATGTTGTATTAGGATGATTCACGGGAGGGCTTCTTCCCATAAGCTATGCTTCAGCCCTCCCGCTTCTACTCATTTTGTTTATCTTTGTGTGTATGAATTATACTTCTTTCTTCTTTGGGTGAATTAGTAGAATATAAATATATATATTATATATATTTATATATATAAGGATGTAATTGAGTGAACTCAGTGGGGTGGAAACCATCACAGAATGGACCACTTTGAATGCTTTTGCATGACATTAGGAACAAATATAAAGTGTGAGGCCTGTGAAAACTTTAGTGTGCAGGATGTCTGACAAACATATCTCATCGTCATGGAAACTTTGAAGGGTTAGAGTTATCAAGTCATCTCCGGGTTTGGACTGACGTCAAAGCCACGCTCTTCTTGTCTGGACTTCTGATCTGAACATGTTGATATCTTGAGTTTGCTGCACAGGAAGACATTGATCTGATGGTTAGAGTTGAGGGGGTCCAGACCCCAGTTTGGGGGACTGGGGCTGTGAGGTAGAGAGGTGTTCTACCTATGGAAGGGTCGGGGGTTTGATCCTGATGTAAATTGAGCAAGATACTTAACCCCGAGCTGCTCCCGATGGCGATGTGTGGATGTTAGTTTCTCTGAGCAGTGGGCTCCTTGTATGGCAGCCTCTCTATGAATGGCTGTAAATTGGTAAATGCTGCACTAAGAGGGTAAAGAGGTTGTACCCCAAGGATCAGTGCTGGGTCCACTTCTCTTTTCTGTTTACATGCTCCCTCTTGACTACATCATCCGTAAACACAACTTCAGTTTCCATTTTGAACTGCCTGCCTCCAGGACATCCACAAATGGATTCTCAAAACGTTCATCACCAGATTACTGCAATGCACTCATTCCCTCTCCCTCCTCTCTTCCACTTTTACTCAAGTCCAAGTTCTGAGTACTTCTACTTTTACTCAAGTACAAGTTCTGAGTACTTCTACTTTTACTCAAGTACAAGATCTGAGTACTTCTACTTTTACTCAAGTAGAAGACCTGAGTACTTCTACTTTTACTCAAGTACTAGATCTGAGTACTTCTACTTTTACTCAAGTACTAGATCTGAGTACTTCTACTTTTACTCAAGTACTAGATCTGAGTACTTCTACTTTTACTCAAGTACTAGATCTGAGTACTTCTACTTTTACTCAAGTACAAGATCTGTGTACTTCTACTTTTACTACTAAGTACGTACAGTAGTACACACCGAGTATTCAGCGTGCTGTCCCTTTAAGAGATCTGAAGATGTTGTTAATGAGATGGTAAAGTACATGCGGTGTGTGTGTAGCACGTTGTACTCCATCTCCATGGAAACGTGTTGGAGGGAGTGGGCGTCAACGAGACTCTCATGAACTCTGAGAGAGAGACATAGATCTGAGGAAACAC
>NC_136909.1:89505890-89513390 GCF_949606895.1 Notothenia rossii
AAAAACATATAATTTGGCAGGCAGGAAAATCAAATTGGCTGCGAGAGATTGTGAAATTCACTTCCTGCCGCACAGCTGACCGGCCAAGAAGAAGAAGAAGAAGAAGAAGAAGAAGAAGAAGAAGAAGAAAGTTGTTTCAGGGAGATATCTGCCAGGAAAGTAAAAAGAAATACACCAAATTATAGCTGGCACTGAAAAATGGGCACTGATGGATGCAAAGAGTCATATTTACATGCACAAATGAAGATGGATCTGATCATTCACTAGCATTTAGTTTGAAGGTCCTACAAAGGAACCCACTCACTGTTTGTTCATTCATGCACATCTCTCTGGTCCAACGCCATTAGATTGTTCAGCACGGTCACATGACTTCACGTCACCACCGCTAGCTAAAGGAGGCTAATGTTGGGCTATAAAGGAACTAGAGCACGGTCACATGACTTCACGTCACCACCGCTAAGCTAAAGGAGGCTAATGTTGGGCTATAAAGGAACTAGAGCACGGTCACATGACTTCACGTCACCACCGCTAAGCTAAAGGAGGCTAATGTTGGGCTATAAAGGAACTACAGCACGGTCACATGACTTCACGTCACCACCGCTAAGCTAAAGGAGGCTAACGTTGGGCTATAAAGGAACTACAGCACGGTCACATGACTTCACGTCACCACCGCTAAGCTAAAGGAGGCTAATGTTGGGCTATAAAGGAACTACAGCACGGTCACATGACTTCACGTCTCCACCGCTAAGCTAAAGGAAGCTAATGTTGGGCTATAAAGGAACTACAGCTACATCTGAGTGAAAGAGATATGAACCACTTCAGATTTTCTCATAATTTCCCCCAAATTACCTCAGATATTTCTTTAAATCCTAATGCAAGGGGAAAGAAAGTTCCTTCAAAGATCTGCTTCATCTAAAATAATCTAAATATTCACTCACTTCTCATTTATTATTGAAGCTCTTTTCCTCGACGTTAATGTTAAATTGTAAACTGTCATGTAGAATAATTCCTCTGACCTGATATCTGGATTATGCAAGAAATTAACTGGAATTCATTCATTGGAACGTAGCAGTTAAACACGGTCCATCTATATTTAAAACATGTATTAAAACCCTCCATGTCTTTATGTGAAAATAACATTTTATAGATGTACTTATTACATTACTCCGCTAATAAAGGGCTAAACGTCTTCTGACCTGCGTGTAATAGGATTACTGTTCACTCATTAACTGCAGATCTGTTGAGGTGGCTGGTTCCTGACAGAGGTCAAAAATAAGGTAATGACCCATCAACGTTATTAGGTTATTATTAGGTTAGGTAGTTTTAATAATCCAGAGAAACTGCACCGAGCCGGAGGAAAGGTTGGGAAAGCAGTCCGAAAAACATCAGAAATACGCTTTCAGTAGAGTTTCACTTCCTGTCTCATGAGTGGAGGTCAATGGTTTTCTGAATGTGTTTTTAGTTGTTATCCTAAATGAAGGTGTTTGGTTAACACAAGCTGAAGAGATTTTAGCATAAAATACGTCAATTTACAAAACAGCCAGTAAACGATCAGATTCATCTTCATTTTTTCCTGTAAATCTTAGTTTTTGCATTTGATCCGTGCCCATTTTTCAGCGCCGGCTTTCATTTGGTGTATTTCTTGTTAGATTTCCTGGCAGATATCTCCCAGAAACAACCTCTCTCCTTCTTCTTGGCCAGTCAGCTGTGCAAGAGGTGGAGAATTTCACAATCTCTCGCTGCCAATTTGATTTTCCTCCCCGCCAAAATTATGTCAAAGTGCTAAAACGTTTGTTTATTTGCCGCAGAGCTTTTTGTAGAGAACCAGGGAGATGATGCCTTCAGGGACCACTACAGAAACCCACATCTCCTGTAGCAGAGGATTAATCATTCACATCCCATAATATGCAGTTTGGCTCGTGGTCAATAATGTGTTTGCAGCCCCTCGCCTTCTTTACACAACACAACTTTGTCCAGTGTGCATAAAATCCTGCATTACGGATATTAAACAGATGCAGCGCCATATGTTTGATCTTGGCCCACATTCAAACACACACACACACACACACACACACACACACACACACACACACACACACACACACACACACACACACACACACACACACACACACACACACACACACACACACACACACACACACACACACACAGGGTCTAAAGAGGGTTTCCCGTCCCTTTAAAGCCGGCCTCAGTTCTTTGTTCTTGACCCTTTTTTCATGTAAAACATTCCTCTCTGTTTCCTTATCTTTGATGCGGGGGTTTCGACTCGCTGTGGGACAAATTACTCCCGATGAAAAAACATCTTCCCGGCTGCCTGGAACCTTTAAGAATGCTCTCTTATTTCAGAAAGTTGTCGCACAAATGTCCCTCTTTGTTGCCGCGCCGTCAAGCTAATTATGTGTCGGTCTGGTAACGAGAGGAGTTAATAACATCCTTCAGAACTAAAACTCTTTACTGCTGGAATTAACTTAGGGTTATCATGGAAAGAAATGACAGAGTTACGACACACATTGTTTTTAAGGTTCTTGAAAGCTATTTTAGATCCATGCTAATACAGAATATAGAGACAAGAAGACATTGGCCTCTTTAACATTCATAAAGTTCAATTAATAAGTAAACACATGAGAGATTGATATGAAATGAAACACATCGTTATAAAACAACATAAAACCTATTTCTAGATCCATAACGCTACGAGATTTTTACATGAAAATAAAATTAACATTCATAAAAGTCACTATTGTAAAAGTACAAATACTCCAGGTTATATACCGTGTATTTGTTCTACGTTAACTAAATGTAGTACTGTTTTTTACATAGGAGTGATTTACATCCATCTGGCACTAATCTGTCAGCAGTTGTTAGCATCCAATTTAGCCAAAAGCTAGCTAGATAGCTAACAGTCGCGATTTAGCTCGGTAGAAAGATAGCTAACCGTCGCTGCTTATGGATAGCTATCGTTTTTCTAGCTTGTTCGATGGATAAAAACGGAGAGTTATTAATCCATATTTAGCTTGTGTAGTAGATAGATAACGTAAGCTAACTGGTTTGCTAGATGGAGATAGCTTACATTCACTAGCTAGCTTGTTACGCTACTTAGTAGGGATGTAACGATACCAAAAACTCACGGTACGATAATATCGCGATAAAAAGTCCACGGTACGATATTTATCGCGATATTGAAAAATAAAGGAAACAAAGGTGAATTTCTTTTAATTTTTTTTTTCTTTATTAAATAATAAATCTGATTTGTACAGCATTTTAGTAGGATAGTAGTATTTTAAAGTTTGAACAATATAATAATCAGACCCTGCAATATAATAATCAAGTTTCACTTTAGTTTTTCAAGTAACTCAACTCTAACTCACTCACTCAGCATCATCAAGGTTATCTTTCAGGAATATGAGCATGTCCACATTTCCAGGTAGAAGCTGGGATATTTGGGCGTTTACAATATCCTATATATCCCCTGCTGTGGAAAAAACTCTCTTGCTTGGTACTGATGTTGCTGGGACAGAGAGATATGCTTTGGCCATGGGTGACAGCAGTGGGTCAAACTGTGCATTGTCTCTCCACCACTTCAAAAACAATACAGTTGTTGCAAAGAAGGTGAGGCTGATTGATAGGAGAGATATAAATATACTGTTGGTACTTGTAAATGTCTCTAGGTGTGTACATGTAGCCCTGTAGATACCATGTCCTTTTGTGTGATCTGTTGTTTTATGATCATGTTGTAACCTACTTGTTGCCATATTGGACAGGTCTCCCTTGAAAAAGAGAGTTTGATTATCCCAATGGGACCATCTGGTTAAATAAAGATAAAAAAAAATATCTATTAAAAAAATTAATTAATTATTTAAAAACATTTTTTTAATCGCGGTAGATTTTGTCAGTCTCACGACGGTATTGAGACATCTATTTACCGCGATATTCGATATATCGTTACATCCCTAATAGTTAGCATTAGCTAGCTAGCTTGTTAGATAGATACAGTTTGCTACCTTTGTCTCCAGGAGCTCCACAACAACAGAGTTATTACAAATGTCTTCTTATCAGATTTTGGGCCGGTACAAAACCAGTGTGAATGGAAAGAGGAAGCTAACATTCAGCTACATGGTCATTGTCGTGTTCTTGAATTCCAGGAAAGACAAACAACTTCTAAGTTTAACTTTTTATTATAAGAGAGCAACATATATATATTGACTTGGCCAAGGACTCGTCACGTGATAGAAATCACAGGCAGCAAAGCAGTTATCTTTAACCACCATTTCCGTAAAGGGCCTCGAACCTCGTGCGTCAATACATTTCATTCCACAGGGCGTTGCCCGTACGTTTATGATTGGTTGAGACTAGATGGAGAAAAACCTTGGTTTAGACTTTGGCTCCCTCTCGTTGGTGCACAGACTTAGACAAAAGTCTCTTGGCAACACGATCTTCCAATCAGCATTCGGCCGGCCGGCGAAGCTCGCTCCCTACTCTGTTCGATATCCACGTCATTTGTTTTTGCTAAAGTTTCTACAGATATAGTGGAAAACCTTCATTACACTGGTCCCAGTTATGCGTGGGCGTTGAGCACACACACACGGGCCAGAGCCTCAGTAGCTGTCTCTACAGTGCTGCACCTGGCTTTGCTACATTAATATTGCAAGCTAAAATGTTCTCCTGTGACTTTTCCCTTCGCTTCCTACCCAACCCATCAAAACTTGGGATGGGTGATTTTGTCTATTTATTCCAAAGTCATAGCAACAATTCACGAGCACAGATAAGCATATCATGTAAAATAAGAATCAGTCTTTGTAATGTTATATAAAAATAGAATCCACATTATGAGCATGCTAAGCTATGCTAACCAACACAGCAGTCAGAACAACAGCTACATGTACTCCTTTTAACATCCTGCCCACAATGCATCAGGTAAAACATTGCAGTGGATTTAATTTAGACAGATTGGAGTCTAAAGCAAACTACAAAAAGTGCATTTCAGTGAATATGAATCAGATCCAGATGGTGTGGAAACAATAGCTGTGCTGTCTTTCTGTAGAGATGAATGTCTGTCTTTAAAGCCCTCTTCCTCTACATTAGTTATTTACCTCATCCTAAAAAACACACCACACTTTAGTTTCCAGAGACTCTGAGAGTGTGTGTGTGTGCAGCCGAGAGTCATTTCAGTTCTTTAACTACGTCTAATTTCCAGTAATGAACAAGAGAAAACACATTTACCCAACCAGCAGACCCTGCAATGCTCATCAATCCAGACGCACACACACACACACACACACACACACACACACACACACACACACACACACACACACACACACACACACACACACACACACACACACACACACACACACACACACACACACACTCACACACATCTAATGAATCCCGCTTTCCTTCTTCCATTTCAATATTATTTTAATATCTGCTCCGTGCTAAACGCCGCTGCAGGTTAAATACAAGACGGCACACAGTGGAGGTCTGGAAGTCCTCACAACAAGTTAATGAACTCAGAGCAGTCCCCTAATACCATCATAGAATAGAATATAGAATATGAGGGGAGTGGAAAGGTCAGTCTCTTGTTTGTTTGTTTGTTCGTTCTTTCAATTAAAATAAAGCTTTATGATTGGAGGCAAGATGTCGCCATGCACGCACACACACGCACGCACGCACGCACGCACACACACACACACACACACACACACACACACACACTTTTAATTTCCCTTTTAATTTGAAATGTTGTCCCGGGAGGATCTTCTCTTTTCTGTGTGTTTGTGTTTATGATGAAAAACACCCAGAAATAAAAAGCAATTAAACGAAACAATAAATCCTAGAAGGTTCTGCAGAACGTAATAATGTAATATACAGATACAAACTATTAGCTGTGAGTCCTCCGCTCCATACAGACGAATAAAAAGTTGATTATTGGTTAAAATACGACGCATTTTTGTGAAGTTAGAAAGCTCGTCTCCAAATGAATCGATTACACTACGGTAGGAAAGATTAATTACTATTTTATATGATATATATTTTGTGTATTTTTTTACTTTTACATTAACCTTAATATGTTTACATGCAGGAACTTTACTTGTAACAGAGTATTTGTACACTTAAGTATTACTTACTTTTCTTAACAAAATAAATATATATTATAAAAAAATATAGTTGCAGTTGCATAGGTCCAATATTTATTTCTTAAAACACAGTTTTTATTCAATATTTCACAATAATAATAATAATAATAATAATAATAATAATTCAAATAGTGTTAATAATAATAAATAATATATATGAATTGATATATTGGCAGTTCTATAAGTCCAAAAATTGAAAATATTATAAATATTAATTATAATAAATAATTTATAAAAATGAGTAATAATGGTAGCACAAATATTCGTTTTTAAGTTGCAGTTTTTCCACCCCAAAAATAATTCTGAATGAGTGTCCTCGGTTCAGAAACAGGGCTCGGAGGGAACACAGTGATCCTCATAAAGGTTGAGAGTATTCCTCTCCTGCAGAATATTAGGAATGACCCGACGTGACCTCCAGACGTGACCTCCAGACGTGACCTCCAGACGTGACCTCCAGACGTGACCTCCAGATGTGACCTCCAGACGTGACCTCCAGACGTGACCTCCAGACGTGACCTCCAGATGTGACCTCCAGACGTGACCTCCAGACGTGACCTCCAGACGTGACCTCCAGATGTGACCTCCAGACGTGACCTCCAGACGTGACCTCCGGACGTGACCTCCAGACGTGACCTCCAGACGTGACCTCCAGACGTGACCTCCAGACGTGACCTCCAGACGTGACCTCCAGACGTGACCTCCGGACGTGACATCCAGACGTGACCTCCAGACGTGACCTCCAGACGTGACCTCCAGACGTGACCTCCACACGTGACCTCCAGACGTGACCTCCAGACGTGACCTCCGGACGTGACTTCCATACGTGACCTCCAGACGTGACCTCCAGACGTGACCTCCGGACGTGACCTCCAGATGTGACCTCCAGACGTGACGGAGAGTCATTTACAGACTCATCAAACCGTTTAGAAGACATCCAGAAATCAGATTAGTTTCAGGCCACAGCGTAAAAACATACATTTAGAGACACGACGGTGAACAGGATTGAATGCTTTTTGAAAAGTCAGAGCAAGTTCATTAATTGGGCGTTAAGAGAGGAAAGGAAGAGGAGAGGAAGAGGAGAGGAAGAGGAGAGGAAGAGGAGAGGAAGAGGAGCATCTCAAATTACAGAGGGTTAGATCAGGAGGACCGAAACAGGAATTTAAATACTCAGAACATTTTGTGTTTTTGTTTTTGCGCCCCATTTAAATAAAAAGTTGCTGAATTCATATGAGAAGTGATTACTGTGTGAAGAGTCATCTTACCGACATATGTGTTACTCTAGACCAGGGGTTCCCAACCTTTTATCCCAAGAGCCCCCCCCAAATGACTCCTGTTG
>NC_136909.1:89518390-89525890 GCF_949606895.1 Notothenia rossii
GAAAGTACAGGTATTTGTGTTCAACATGTAAGAAGTAGAAAGTACAGGTATTTGTGTTCAACATGTAAGAAGTAGAAAGTACAGGTATTTGTGTTCAACATGTAAGAAGTAGGAAGTACAGGTATTTGTGTTCAACATGTAAGAAGTAGGAAGTACAGGTATTTGTGTTCAACATGTAAGAAGTAGAAAGTACAGGTATTTGTGTTCAACATGTAAGAAGTAGAAAGTACATGTATTTGTGTTCAACATGTGAGAAGTAGAAAGTACAGGTATTTGGGTTCAACATGTAAGAAGTAGAAAGTACAGGTATTTGAGTTCAACATGTGAGAAGTAGAAAGTACAGGTATTTGAGTTCAACATGTAAGAAGTAGAAAGTACAGGTATTTGTGTTCAACATGTAAGAAGTAGAAAGTACAGGTATTTGGGTTCAACATGTAAGAAGTAGAAAGTACAGGTATTTGTGTTCAACATGTAAGAAGTAGAAAGTACAGGTATTTGTGTTCAACATGTAAGAAGTAGAAAGTACAGGTATTTGTGTTCAACATGTAAGAAGTAGAAAGTACAGGTATTTGAGTTCAACATGTAAGAAGTCAAAGTAAAAAGTGGTCAGAAAAATAAGTAGTGGAGTAAAGTACTGATACCAGAAACATGTACTTAGTACAGTAACTAAGTATTTGTTCTCCACTACTTCCCACCTCTGAGGTATATTTACTCTAGTAAACTGAAGTACACTTTTGACCATAACCCTACTACACAACCACATCAACTCCTACGACCACCACCTCAGGCAGGTGAGTCACACCTGAACCACCACGCACTACCCTGATTTATCCAGTTAGACAGCCACAAGTGAAGAGCAAACAAGTGTGGAACTCAAGAAATGTGCTTAAGTACACTTTGAGTCTATTTTATTTGTATTTACTTGCACTATTTTAACTATTTTATCTGTTTTATTGTGTTGCACTGTTGGAGGAGCCTGTGACCTCAGATTTTCATTGATATATCTACACTGTTGCTTTGTACGCAGGACAATAAAAGCCTTGAAATCTTGAAAAAACCCTAACCCTAAAAAAACACTTCTACAACGACCACCTGAACCAGAACCCACAACTCTGATATATCCTGTTAGACAGCCAGAGGTGGAGAGTAACAGGTACATTTACTCAAGAAGTACACCTTTGGCTACCAAGGTACCAACAACTCAAGTTAGGACATGTTTTTGCTGTAGTTCCTTTATAGCCCAACATTAGCCTCCTTTAGCTTAGCGGTGGTGACGTGAAGTCATGTGACCGTGCTGTAGTTCCTTTATAGCCCAACATTAGCCGCCTTTAGCTTAGCGGTGGTGACGTGAAGTCATGTGACCGTGCTGTAGTTCCTTTATAGCCCAACATTAGCCTCCTTTAGCTTAGCGGGTGGTGACGTGAAGTCATGTGACCGTGCTGTAGTTCCTTTATAGCCCAACATTAGCCTCCTTTAGCTTAGCGGTGGTGACGTGAAGTCATGTGACCGTGCTGTAGTTCCTTTATAGCCCAACATTAGCCTCCTTTAGCTTAGCGGTGGTGACGTGAAGTCATGTGACCGTGCTGTAGTTCCTTTATAGCCCAACATTAGCCTCCTTTAGCTTAGCGGTGGTGACGTGAAGTCATGTGACCGTGCTGTAGTTCCTTTATAGCCCAACATTAGCCTCCTTTAGCTTAGCGGTGGTGACGTGAAGTCATGTGACCGTGCTGTAGTTCCTTTATAGCCCAACATTAGCCTCCTTTAGCTTAGCTGTGGTGACGTGAAGTCATGTGACCGTGTTGTAGTTCCTTTATAGCCCAACATTAGCCTCCTTTAGTTTAGCTGTGGTGACGTGAAGTCATGTGACCGTGTTGTAGTTCCTTTATAGCCCAACATTAGCCTCCTTTAGCTTAGCTGTGGTGACGTGAAGTCATGTGACCGTGTTGTAGTTCCTTTATAGCCCAACATTAGCCTCCTTTAGTTTAGCTGTGGTGACGTGAAGTCATGTGACCGTGTTGTAGTTCCTTTATAGCCCAACATTAGCCTCCTTTAGTTTAGCTGTGGTGACGTGAAGTCATGTGACCGTGCTGTAGTTCCTTTATAGCCCAACATTAGCCTCCTTTAGTTTAGCTGTGGTGACGTGAAGTCATGTGACCGTGTTGTAGTTCCTTTATAGCCCAACATTAAGAACTTAAACTACATTTTGATCCCTTGTACTTTAATTTAAGTAAGATTTTTAAAGCAAGACGTTTCCCTCTAACAGAGTATTACTAATTGAACAGAGGTTACAGATCTGAACACTTCCTCCTCTTCTTCTTCCTCCCAGATGAAGGTCATGGATGTATTTCCGTCCCTCCACAAGCACTCTGCTCTGGTTTCTGTTACACACTCTGCGGTCGCCAGAATCACAGAAACACCCAAACAACATCAGCTCTCATGACTGCAAACTTCTACAGATTGATTTTATGTCAGGAGAAGTTTTCAGATTCCGTGTGTCTTACACTCTCTGAGGATATCAGTCGTGTTGATCAATGGGTTTAGGAAATAAAGACGATCCTTATAACTCCAGAATTTACCTGAGAGTTTACCAGCTTTCTCATCATCATCATCCAGTGAAGCTTGTTTGTACATTAATAGGTACACTGTAGTAAAACTGGTATGTTGGCATAGCTTCAATGGTGCAACTCTGCCAAAATGTAAACAAATATACGCTTCAAATTAGTCATGTCGGAAATTAACAATAAAAACGTTCCACGCCGTACAATGCTATAAAAAAAAATGCAGCAAAATATAAAATACAGACAGAAAAAGAGACATGATTTAAAAATGAAATAATCTAAATATTCTATTGTATATATCTGATTACGTCTTGGTTCTTGAGGGTAGATGTAATTTAAACAAGTGTATCTCTAAATCAATCAATCATCTCTTCAGGATAATGTTGTTTCACTCCTATCAATAAAACATATATTAATACCAGGTATCTTTGGCATCCTTCCAGGTAGAAATCAATACTGCATGTTCAGTGATTATAGAATGACACAGATTATCAATAATTGGGGTGTATGGGAGAGAAGGGATTTTAGCTTCTGCAGACCATTTACATGCACTAAAACCAATGGATCACACGTTCATGTGCATTTTAACCATCTGGAGCTCGTTTTTCCTATTGTCCTGACACAACATGAATGCAGCCAGGGACGTGCACAGACATTTGGAGGGGCTATTGCTCTAAACTGGAAAAAGGGCCTCCCCCCCCCCTCGGAAAAAAAACATAAGACTTGTTTTTAATGTAAAAGGTTCATAAAAAAAAAACACAAAACTGTCATTGCAAGTGACACTCAGTTGACTTTTATGTCCAAAGGCTCAGTTCATTATTCTGGCACATTTTTAGATTTGCGGTCCATATCTCATTAAAATATCTAATGTTACTAACTATTAATGAAAACATGGGGACAATTCTGTTCTAATGTAGTTTGACCTTTGTAACTGCTGTGCAGACATACTGATAAAATAGGGCTTTAACTAATTACCTTAAATAAATGACTAATTAACGAATACGTATTATACTTACTTATTCTTATTCTTATCATTCTTTATGAGCGCGGTGACAGTAAGGTATCTAATTACTTATTTATTTAGTATTCCATAACTTAGTAACAGAGATGGTCAAACTGAAGTAGAGACATGGCAGAAATCCTACAATGAAGCGGGACATTGAAGTGTCCGGCAGTGGCTCAGTCAGTAGGGCTTGGACTGGGATCTGAAGGGTCCCCGGTTCAAGTCCCCGACCAGACCTAAAATATGGAGTTTGGGCTGCTACTTGGAGAGGTCCCAGTTCACCTCCTGCCCTGCCGTGGTGCCCTTGAGCAAGGTACCGGACAATCCCCACAGGAGCAATTTGGGGTGAAGTGTCTCAGGGACACAACAACATGCTGACTGCAGTGGGACTCGAACTTGCTACCCCCTGATTCGAAGTCCATCACACTATACACTGAGCCACAGCCTCCCGTCAAGAGGAAGTAAAGTCCCCTGGCTTGTCCCCTCTAACGCCAGGCAGGCATTTGGTGTGATCACCAGAGCCATATGAGGCCGGAGGGCTTTCCTTTGCTTCCAGCTGTCGGATTGTAAACAAAGTCACGTGACTGCGGGCAGATGACACAGCGCTGACGAGGTGTGTTTCCCACAGCGAGACGCTGCAATACTAAATCAAATCAAGTTTTATTTATAGAGCACATTTATAAACAATTTTTGGTGGAGCCAAAGTGCTGTACATATCATAAAAATAGCGTACAATACTAATTGTGGGCTTATCGTGTTGATTCGGCCACAACAGAAAACAAAAAAAAGAGAAAAGTGGCAAAACGGACTGTTGCCCGGGCAACATTAGCCCATCCCTGTGCACGTACCTGTATGCAGCACATTTCCCCCTATCTACCAGTCTTAACGAGGAGGGAAACTTAATTGGTTAATTTGCTTTTTGCATTTGCTCCAATGGGTCATTTTACAAAATGTTCACCAAGTTTCTTTACTTTACTTTCTGCGCTGATTGACAAACTCGCTGTAATCATTATTCAGATATCTAACTGCAGGCAGGCTCAGTGTTATTTTTATGAATCTAAATCATCATGAAGTGCCCGATTCCCACCCCCACACCGAGCCACGAATAGAAGCAGAAACACTTTTAATGATCTGTTCATATCGATGGATATACATACTTCTCATTAGACGCTTTCCTTTAACGCCTGAGCCTTATGTGAGTCTTTATGTGCACACTTCATGCAACACAGAGACTCATTATAGCACTTATTTATCACATGAGCCTGTGATACATCATCTAAATCTCAATCAACAGCATCAATAATGTTTTTCTAGAGGTGAAATAAAAACAACGTAACATGGAGATACATATAAATAAATGATATATAAAAGTATAGGAGCAGACGGCCTCTTTAAAGCGGAGTAATGTGGGATAAACTGGCACTTTCTCTCCGTGAGCATCCGTCAGAGACAACCTTCATTTCCTAAAGGAGACGAGACCGTGACTGACCGAGTGTGTGTGTGTGTGTGTGTGTGTGTGTGCGCGTGTGTGTGTGTGTGTGTGTGTGTGTGTGTGTGTGTGTGTGTGTGTGTGTGTGTGTGTGTGTGTGTGTGTGTGTGTGTGTGTGTGTGTGTGTGTGTGTGTGTGTGTGTGTGTGTGTGTGTGTGTGTGTGTGTGTGTGTGTGTGTGTGTGTGTGTGTGTGTGTGTGTGTGTTGCAGTCTCCAACAAAATGCCCTGAACGCTCCGCATCCTCAAGTGAACCTCATAACTCGACACACCGCTAACTTAGTTTAAAGTAGAGACACTACATACTGATATACACCTGAACATCAGCAGGAGAGGACTCTTTAAAGTAGAGACACTACATACTGATATACACCTGAACATCAGCAGGAGAGGACTCTTTAAAGTAGAGACAATACATACTGATATACACCTGAACATCAGCAGGAGAGGACTCTTTAAAGTAGAGACACTACACACTGATATACACCTGAACATCAGCAGGAGAGGACTCTTTAAAGTAGAGACACTACATACTGATATACACCTGAACATCAGCAGGAGAGGACTCTTTAAAGTAGAGACACTGCATACTGATATACACCTGAACATCAGCAGGATAGGACTCTTTAAAGTAGAGACACTACATACTGATATACACCTGAACATCAGCAGGAGAGGACTCTTTAAAGTAGAGACACTACATACTGATATACACCTGAACATCAGCAGGAGAGGACTCTTTAAAGTAGAGACACTACATACTGATATACACCTGAACATCAGCAGCAGAGGACTCTTTAAAGTAGAGAAACTACATACTGATATACACCTGAACATCAGCAGGAGAGGACTCTTTAAAGTAGAGACACTACATACTGATATACACCTGAACATCAGCAGGAGAGGACTCTTTAAAGTAGAGACACTACATACTGATATACACCTGAACATCAGCAGGAGAGGACTCTTTAAAGTAGAGACACTACATACTGATATACACCTGAACATCAGCAGGAGAGGACTCTTTAAAGTAGAGACACTACATACTGATATACACCTGAACATCAGCAGGAGAGGACTCTTTAAAGTAGAGACACTACATACTGATATACACCTGAACATCAGCAGGAGAGGACTCTTTAAAGTAGAGACACTACACACTGATATACACCTGAACATCAGCAGGATAGGACTCTTTAAAGTAGAGACACTACATACTGATATACACCTGAACATCAGCAGGAGAGGACTCTTTAAAGTAGAGACACTACATACTGATATACACCTGAACATCAGCAGGAGACGACTCTTTAAAGTAGAGATTACATACTGATATACACCTGAACATCAGCAGGAGAGGACTCTTTAAAGTAGAGACACTACATACTGATATACACCTGAACATCAGCAGGAGAGGACTCTTTAAAGTAGAGACACTACACACTGATATACACCTGAACATAAGCAGGAGAGGACTCTTTAAAGTAGAGACACTACATACTGATATACACCTGAACATCAGCAGGAGAGGACTCTTTAAAGTAGAGACACTACATACTGATATACACCTGAACATCAGCAGGAGAGGACTCTTTAAAGTAGAGACAATACATACTGATATACACCTGAACATCAGCAGGAGAGGACTCTTTAAAGTAGAGACACTACACACTGATATACACCTGAACATCAGCAGGATAGGACTCTTTAAAGTAGAGACACTACATACTGATATACACCTGAACATCAGCAGGAGAGGACTCTTTAAAGTAGAGAAACTACATACTGATATACACCTGAACATCAGCAGGAGAGGACTCTTTAAAGTAGAGACACTACATACTGATATACACCTGAACATCAGCAGGAGAGGACTCTTTAAAGTAGAGACACTACATACTGATATACACCTGAACATCAGCAGGAGAGGACTCTTTAAAGTAGAGACACTACATACTGATATACACCTGAACATCAGCAGGAGAGGACTCTTTAAAGTAGAGACAATACATACTGATATACACCTGAACATCAGCAGGAGAGGACTCTTTAAAGTAGAGACACTACACACTGATATACACCTGAACATCAGCAGGATAGGACTCTTTAAAGTAGAGACACTACATACTGATATACACCTGAACATCAGCAGGAGAGGACTCTTTAAAGTAGAGACACTACATACTGATATACACCTGAACATCAGCAGGAGAGGACTCTTTAAAGTAGAGACACTACATACTGATATACACCTGAACATCAGCAGCAGAGGACTCTTTAAAGTAGAGAAACTACATACTGATATACACCTGAACATCAGCAGGAGAGGACTCTTTAAAGTAGAGACACTACATACTGATATACACCTGAACATCAGCAGGAGAGGACTCTTTAAAGTAGAGACACTACATACTGATATACACCTGAACATCAGCAGGAGAGGACTCTTTAA
>NC_136909.1:89528390-89563390 GCF_949606895.1 Notothenia rossii
CACACACACACACACACACACACACACACACACTAATCCGACACAAACACACACACTGATCTGACACACACACACACACACACACTGATCTGAAACACACACACACACACACACACACACACACACTGATCTGACACAAACACACATACACACACACACACACACACACACACACACACACACACACACACACACACACACACACACACACACACACACCCTCTCTATGATCTGACACACACACACACTGATCTGACATAAACACACACACACACACTGTGATCTGACTCACACACACACACTTATCCGGCACACACACACACACACACACACACACACACACACACACACACACACACACACACACACACACACACACACACACACACACACACACACACACACACACACACACACACACACACACTAATCCGACACAAACACACACACTGATCTGACACACACACACACACACACACACACACTGATCTGAAACACACACACACACACACACACACACACACACACTGATCTGACACAAACACACACACACACACACACACACACACACACACACACACACACACACACACCCTCTCTATGATCTGACACACACACACACTGATCCGACATAAACACACACACACACACTGTGATCTGACTCACACACACACACTTATCCGGCACACACACACACACACACACACACACACACACACACACACACACACACACACACACACACACACACACACACACACACACACACACACACACACACACACACACACACACACACACACACACACACACACAGACAGCAGATAAAGGACTGCAGACAGACGCAGAAACTAAATGCTGAGAGATCGACAGCATCTTATTCTTGTTATTTATTTACTCACTGCTATTCAAAATCAGAATTGTTTTTTTTATCCCGCAACGGGGAAATGTTCATTCTGGCAACAGAAGTATGGTGCAGATCAAGAAAATACATATTCAAATTAAAAAATAACTATGCACACAGTATTAATAATACAAAACTAAATAAGTCAAAAACAAATAGC
Source organism: Notothenia rossii (assembly GCF_949606895.1). Taxonomy (NCBI): domain Eukaryota; kingdom Metazoa; phylum Chordata; class Actinopteri; order Perciformes; family Nototheniidae; genus Notothenia; species Notothenia rossii. The sequence continues at coordinate 89,529,455 of NC_136909.1, forward strand.
AGATAAGTACAGCATGGTAGAAACAAAGCAGCAGTATATATTTTTTTGTGACCATATTCAATGAAAGAGGTTCTGTTTACATTTTGTAAATACATTGAAAGAAAGTAAAGGGTTTACTGCACACAGTTTTATATTCAGAGGCAGTGTTATTGCACATCAGGGATATTACATATATGTGTGTTTGCTGTTATTACTGGTACCACTTATGGTCTGTTATAACTGCTGATATTAAATATTATTACATGGTCAATTCAGAACATGTGACACGTTGTAAATCCAGTAGTACAGACCGCTGTCAAGGGCTTATTGACCGTTGTTAAGGACGCTCACATCTGCAGAAAGAAGTCCGGTCGATTGAACTGTAAACAGTTTGCTTGTCTTTAGTTTCCCGTTGTCTCCCGTCTGAGAGCAACATGGAGGATGTTAATATTCATTTTTATATATTTGGAGAGCACAGTGATTTGGATGAATGGTTAGTGGCTGATGAGTCTCCAGTGAAGAAAAGAAAAAGACAAGAGCGACAAGAAAGCAGCGGAGAAGTAACGGGGCAGAAGCCCTCCTTTGTACGCAACGGTCCAGACAGAGACATCAGGCGACACATGTTCAGTGTGCAGTTCCTTTGGCTTTAGGGCAGGGATATCTAGACACTCTCCAAGGTCTGACATCATGAACTGTGCTACTTTTAAAGCAAGGAGCGATGTTTTCAAATCTGTAATCAAAAAGCTATCAAAGCAGTTCCTGCCGTTGCTACGTTAGTTCAAACGGTAACAACGGACTATTTCTCTTAGCGGATGTACGTCATTTTAAATCAATAAAAGCATTTTCTAAATCAATAAAAACATTTCAATGAATATCGGGAGTCATGTCGTTACTTAGTTGAGAATGTGGCCGTGTGCTGAGCGGGATAATGAGCAGCGAGGCCTCATTATGGGTAAAAGAACTTCATTATTAAAGGTCTGTTGTAACTGGTGATATGAATGGTTGTTTGTGTTTCCTTGCAGCGTCTGAAGGAGCTGAAGCAGAGGGAGTTCTTCAGATCTCTGGCCTGCAGGAGGACGAGGAAGAGGAGGGAGGAAAGGAGGGAGGAGAGGAGAGAGGAGAGGAGGGAGGAGGAGGAGAGGAGGCTTCACCAGCATGAGGAGGCGAGGAGCGAGGAGTGGTGAGGAAACAAAAAAATGATAATATTATCATCATCCACTAACATGCCGATTATTTACATCGTTAAGGGTACGACATGTCAGAAAACTGTGAAGGATGTCCACCAAAGTCCAATGTGATGTCCGTCCAAAACACAAAGATGTTCACTTAATTATTTCATACTTAGGAAAGGTCCAAAGTTCCTTAGAGTGCATCATATTTATCTTTTTCAGATCGTATTTCGCTTAAGGGGTTAAAATCTAAAAGCCAAACAAAACTCCTTTGTTTACTTTCAGAACACGTGCACTCTGTTACACTCGCGCTCCTATTGGCTAGCGCTCCAACACATTGTACGTGATAGGCTAAAGGGGCGGGACATCTGTAAACGGTTGACCAATCACAACAGAGCTGGTCAGCTAACCAATCAGAGCAGACTGGGCTCTGGTTTCGGACAGAGGGTGAAAAGAGGTGTTGCAGCACAGGCAGTAAAAAACATAAAGAGCTTTTCGAACATTAAAGCATGGAAACATGTCTCACACACACACACACACACACACACACACACACACACACACACACACACACACACACACACACACACACACACACACACACACACACACACACACAGACAGACAGACAGACAGACAGACAGACAGACAGACAGACAGACAGACAGACAGACAGACAGACAGACAGACAGACAGACAGACAGACAGACAGACAGACAGACAGACAGACAGACAGACAGACAGACAGACAGACAGACACACACACACACATGCAAACACACACACACACACACACACACACATACACACACACACACACACACACACACAGACACAGACACACACACACACACACACACACACACACACACACACACACATAATTTAGTTTCTTTAAAGTGTGAATATCTAAACGACAGAGCATGGATGCTAAATTAAAACCTGAGGACGCCCACGCAGGAAAACAAATGTATACGCCAGAAAATAGTCCCTGAAGACACAATAAAAAAACAGCTTTTTACAGTAAATCCATGAAAGTTGGGACTCAACGAACTCTGTGATTTATATTTAGAAGCTGTTGGAGTGACATGTTTATCACAGAGCTGCTCCTCAGTAACTAGTTTCCTGGTTACAGCAGCGTTGGCATGGCAACCGATATCATCTCGCTTAGCGAAAATCTGAGTTTCTGACCAATAGCTGCTTTCCTCTCTTATTTGCTTTAGTTTTCTCCTTGTTTCCTCTCCTCTTCATCACTTACCTTTTGTCGTCTCCTTTTCCTTCTTTCTGCTTTCTCTTTCCCCTTTTTATTTGTTCCCTTACCTCATTTCCTCTCCTCTTATTCCCCTATGTTATCCCTTCTCCACTTCCCTTGTGTACTTCCCTTCTTTCTTTCTCCCTTTTCTCCATCCCCTTTGTTTCCTCTCTTCCTCCACTGTTTATTCCTCTACTTTAAGTCATTTCCTCTGCTCTCGTTTCCTTCCTCTGTCTCCTTGTGTCCTCTCTTCTTTTCGGTTGTTTCCTTTCATCTTTATTCCTTACCCTTTGTCGTCTAATTTTCCTTCTTTCTGCTTTCTATTTCCCCTTTTCACTGTTTCCTTACCTCCTTTCCTCTCCTCTTATTCCCCTATCGTTCTCCCTTGTGTACTTCCCTTCTTCCCTTCTCCCTTTTTCTCCATCTCCTTGATTCCTCTAGTATTCATCTCTTCCTCTACTCTCGTTTGAAACGTCGTTTCCTTCCTTTGTATCCTTGTGTCCTCTTGTTGTCTTTCCTCTACTTTTCGGTTGTGTCCTCTAGTCTTCAGTCCTTTACTTTTTCTTATCCTTCCAATCCTTCTCATCACTTGCCTCCTTGTTTTCTCCTCTCCTTCTCAGCATCCTTCTCTTTTTCTTTATCTACTTTCATCCCTGCTTTTCCATCATTTATTCTTTCTCTCTCCACACCAATTTCCTATTTTCTCACAACCTTTCCTCATCTTAACACTTATGTCCTTCTCCTTCCCTTGAGTAATGTCCTTGTTTCCTCTCCTCAGTGCTCCAGGTTCTGGTCCCATGTTCAGATCCACCATGGAACCAGGAAACCAGACCGGACCGGACTCCGTGCAGAACTGGAGCGACACGACACTGGGAACCAGTAAGCACCTGTAGTTCCTTATAGCCCAACATTAGCCACCTTTAGCTTAGCGGTGCTGACGTGAAGTCATGTGACCGTGCTGTAGTTCCTTTATAGCCCAACATTAGCCACCTTTAGCTTAGCGGTGCTGACGTGAAGTCATGTGACCGTGCTGTAGTTCCTTTATAGCCCAACATTAGCCACCTTTAGCTTAGCGGTGGTGACGTGAAGTCATGTGACCGTGCTGTAGTTCCTTTATAGCCCAACATTAGCCACCTTTAGCTTAGCGGTGCTGACGTGAAGTCATGTGACCGTGCTGTAGTTCCTTTATAGCCCAACATTAGCCACCTTTAGCTTAGCGGTGGTGACGTGAAGTCATGTGACCGTGCTGTAGTTCCTTTATAGCCCAACATTAGCCACCTTTAGCTTAGCGGTGGTGACGTGAAGTCATGTGACCGTGCTGTAGTTCCTTTATAGCCCAACATTAGCCACCTTTAGCTTAGCGGTGGTGACGTGAAGTCATGTGACCGTGCTGTAGTTCCTTATAGCCCAACATTAGCCACCTTTAGCTTAGCGGTGGTGACGTGAAGTCATGTGACCGTGCTGTAGTTCCTTTATAGCCCAACATTAGCCACCTTTAGCTTAGCGGTGCTGACGTGAAGTCATGTGACTGTGCTGTAGTTCCTTTATAGCCCAACATTAGCCACCTTTAGCTTAGCGGTGGAGACGTGAAGTCATGTGACCGTGCTGTAGTTCCTTTATAGCCCAACATTAGCCACCTTTAGCTTAGCGGTGGTGACGTGAAGTCATGTGACCGTGCTGTAGTTCCTTTATAGCCCAACATTAGCCACCTTTAGCTTAGCGGTGGTGACGTGAAGTCATGTGACCGTGCTGTAGTTCCTTATAGCCCAACATTAGCCTCCTTTAGCTTAGCGGTGGTGACGTGAAGTCATGTGACCGTGCTGTAGTTCCTTATAGCCCAACATTAGCCACCTTTAGCTTAGCGGTGGAGACGTGAAGTCATGTGACCGTGCTGTAGTTCCTTTATAGCCCAACATTAGCCACCTTTAGCTTAGCGATGGTGAAGTGAAGTCATGTGACCGTGCTGTAGTTCCTTTATAGCCCAACATTAGCCTCCTTTAGCTTAGCGGTGGTGACGTGAAGTCATGTGACCGTGCTGTAGTTCCTTTATAGCCCAACATTAGCCTCCTTTAGCTTAGCGGTGGTGACGTGAAGTCATGTGACCGTGCTGTAGTTCCTTTATAGCCCAACATTAGCCTCCTTTAGCTTAGCGGTGGTGACGTGAAGTCATGTGACCGTGCTGTAGTTCCTTTATAGCCCAACATTAGCCTCCTTTAGCTTAGCGGTGGTGACGTGAAGTCATGTGACCGTGCTGTAGTTCCTTTATAGCCCAACATTAGACTCTTACTTCAGAAATCATAAAGTGGTGTTAATATGTGGAGATTATCCCGCTGAACTAAACGCATCATAAACGTTTGATTGACACAGAGATTATTTTCTCACATGGAGAAATCTAATTGGTCCAGGGAGATGCTTCCTTCAGGGACCAAGGCAGAAATAACATTAAAGCTGAATTAAACCGAGTGTGTTTTCTGCTGCATTAATGCTGTAAATCTATATCAACAGCAGACTTTAGTAAATACAATCCTCTAAATTCTGTGTATTAAATGTCAAATGCAGACGGATGAGAGAAAGAAGGAGTGGGATTCTTCACAAAAGCAGAACATTGATATACACTTGATGAAGAATAGCTCCGGGGGCTCGGTCACAGTTGAAGAGCATCAGACTAAAAATCAATTGATTTCAATGGAGTTCCACTTTAGTGAACTTTGTCACCAGATTCCCCGCCGCTGACCGAGCGCTCTTCTCACAGCGCTGACATTTAAGTGGATATAGAGCTGCAGAATAAAGGAAGCTATTGCATTAGCACACCACCACACAATAATAACATATATATTCCACTGCAGTTAGACAGGAGGCAGGAGTACATGGTACTAATGCCTTTCATTTAAAGGACGTTTTTAAAGAGCCTTGTGTAGTTGGATCCCAAAAAACATTAAAGGTCCCGTGTCCATTTCTACTGATCATAGTTTCCTTGTTGAGGTCTACTAGAATAGATTCACATTGTTCAATGTTCCAAACTCACATTGGTTTTTCATCAGCCTCTCTGTGTAGCATGGGTATTCACTCACTGTCCTACACGGCTTGTTGGAGCTCCTGCTCCCCCCTCCCTGTGAGCCCAGTGGCCGTCTGCGAGACACAGCGAAACGCAGCCCGAACACACACACACACACACACACACCCGCAGCCTGGCTGTGAGTCTGTGTGTGCTCACACACGGACTCACAGCCTCGCCGTGTCCCGCTGTCTCAGGCGGAGAAATCGGCGGAGCTGCAGCTGAGAAAAGATTGAGTGTGTGTGAGGAAGTCAAGGGATTGGTCAATTTGGACCAATCCACGGACTTAACGTAACGGACCAATACACGGACTTAACGTAACGGACCAATCCACGGACTTAACGTAACGGACCAATCCACGGACTTAACGTAACGGACCAATCCACGGACTTAACGTAACGGACCAATCCACGGAGCCGTTACTTAACGTAACGTCACTATACCCAAATGCGTCACTGTGCCCAGGAAGAAAAAGAGAAATGTCCAATGAGGCGTTCTGGGGCAGACAGGCAGGTCTTCTCTGTGTTAGAGGTTTACTCCCTACAGGGTGCACTCTGAGGGTTTGTGACTCTGCACACCGTTTACATGCAGAAGCTACAGAACACAAGGGGACGGGTCAGAACCAGAGAAGCACGACATGGGACCTTTAAGACATTTGATGCATAAATCAAATCAACCACTTCAAACCCTGTGAAAACATTTATGTTATTGCTATTGTCCGGTCTGAGACCTTAGACACTGAAGACATAACAGGATATAACAAAAGATGCATGAAAAGTGCTTTTTAAATAGAGTTTGAATTGATTTGATTGGATTAGTCGTCTGATTCACTATTTGGTCTTAATCAGACGCCCAAACATGTTTTAGCTCATTAGTCTTTTGTAATAATTAATAAGTCAAGAGTCTAGAGCAGGGGTCGGCAACCTTTTTGATATGAAGTGCCATTTTAAAAAAAAATTGTTATCAGCGTGCCAACGATCGAGCATTATCAACGAGGGGGGGGGGGGGGGTTGAGGAGCTTGACGCTCGTCAACTATCAGCAGGAGGGCGGGGGGAGCCTCGCTGCGGGGAAGCAGTGTGTGGACCTGTCAGCACAACTTACATGATGCCGAATTTAACAAACACATTTAAACACTTGGTTTAAACGGCATAATAATAAGGACGATCGTCCGTTCTGTGATTTTCCAGAGCACACATGTTATGATATAAGGGTCATGCAGAGTGAGATGAGGTCGCTGTCCCTTTAAGAGAGAGAGAGAGGGGGGTGCGGCTTGTGCATGTGTGTTTGTGGATGGTAGAGCGACAGTGAGGGAACGTGTATGTTTCAGCTAAATAAATGCAGCGGCCTCCCAAGAAGAGCTCGCCTCTCTCCAGTCATTGAAGCTAAAGTGGGTTATTGAACCTGAAGCTTGTTGCTTCTGCCCTCCTCGACTACGGTCTGAGAGCCGACAGGAAAGTTCAACACAAAGATGGCCAGTCCGCCCCTTTGTAGCATATTATTTTGATGAGAGATGAGCAGATCACCACTGGGCTTTCAACTAAAGACACAGCCACGCAAAAACTGCGGCATTGCTACAGCTCCTTATGGGTACTGCAATTAGTGAAGTGCTTTCCTCCGTGGTGAAACGATCAGCACTGCACCACGGAGGAAAGCGGCAGAAAGTCACCTGGAGATAAAGAGAGCGGGGCTGCGTTACGCGCATGGCTTCCTTCTGCAGGTAACGGGGAGACGCGCTCTGGCGGCGGTCTCGTTCAGGATCCGAAAATTAATTTAAATATTTTGCACACTTATTCCACTTATTCCTAGTGTGCCACTGGTTACGGTGCCAGGGGTTGCCGACCCCTGGTCTAGAGAGTGGATGGGACAAACCCTTTAACTTAAGGGTGTTTGCATGTTTTTAGTGAAGCTGCAGAGCCTCGTGCAGTCGCACATCTCCTCCAACAACATCAAGAATACACTCTTATCAAGCTTTCTTTGTTTTAAACCCAACGCACAAACGTTAATGTTGTTGCTCTCCGTCTTCAGTTCATTTCTCTCTACGTATGAAGCTGAAACCTGAGTTGTAATGCAAAGGTTAGAAAGCTGGTTGAAGCTGACATGCAGGTTAAGGTTATGTCCTAATTACAGTTGTCTTTATGATTGGTTTTTGGTTTGTGAAGCACTTTAAAATAGAGTTTGATTTGATTGGATTGGATTAGTCGTCTGATTGGCTATTTGGTTTTTGCTGCCTGAACATGCTTTAGCTCATTAGTCTTTTGTAATAATGAATACGTCATCCCCGATGATTTCCAAACATCCAATTGTCTGGTAACTTCTAGATTTAAATCGGTGCTTATTCGAGTCAGGAGTGGAACATTAAGAATAAACTCTCATCAAGCTTTCTTCGTTTTAAACCCAACGCACAAACATTAATGTTGTTTTTATACTTTTTCTACTTCTTCATATCTTATTTTCTTACGCCTTTTTATGGGCCGCCCCCCCTCTTACTAGATTCAACATTAACATTAAATATTTAGGAACATTTCTTTATCCAACTTCCAACACAAGTTAACCTTTGTGTTTGTGCAACAAAGGGTGAGAAAGTGTTGCTTATTTCCTAAAAGGTATTGTTTTTATACACTTTTTATTTCCTTTTTTGTTTTAAAAGTGCTGAATAAATAGAGTTTGATTTGCTTTGATTGGGCGACGGATACTTGGTCTGAGATGCCCAAGGTTCAGCTGATTAGTGCTTTGAATACATTAATTTGTTATTAGTTATTTCCATAGAAACAGGTCCAATTGTCTGATAAACTCTCAATTAGTCAACGTTAGTATGTACACCAAGTTCAAAATAATGAATTGTATGTATATTACAAATCTGTTTTTGGTTTGTTCAGCACTTTTAGTTACCATTTGTGTATGAAAATTCAAATTTAAATAAAGTTTAATTTGATTCGTCGTCTGATTAGTCGTGTTGGTCGTAGACGTTTAAGATTTGACAGCTGATAGGTTTAAATGATTTTCCATTTGAGTGACTCAAAGAAAACACCAGATTAATGGCGGTGCATTTGTAGAAAGTCTTTGTCTTGTCTTTGAAAACTTCACATATCTTTTAAGTCAGTTAGGCGACATATTCGTACGAGTCTGAGACGGCTTCAGGTCTCTTTGCAGTCGAGGAGAGCCCTATTTATTACAATTAGCTGCCGTTTGAATCAAAACTACTTACAATATGTGGAATAAACTCAGAAGAACCAGAAAAGTAAGGTTATATCACTTAAAACGGGCCAAACCAACCATTGAAGTGCATTCAAATGAAACAGATTGTTTTCAGTTTGTGTAGAGATGGGTAGACTTTCATTCGTGCTGATGTCAACGTGGAGCTCGTTCCACCAAACTTATAATGTTCCCAGAATTTAAAATAAAGACACTATTTGGTCCACCCCCGTTCATATCCACGACGCAGGATACATATTACAATCCTGCCTTAGTGCACGATTCAATTGAACAGCAGCGCAGCCTCTAAGATGACCACGAAGTTGGATAAACAGCTTCAATGTGTCATCCAGTGTGGATGTGTTCTGATCCAGGAGGAGGCTCCCTCCAGTCCAACTCACTGTATTACAGGCTGCAAGGTTTGTATTTATTTGAAATGAAGGAAGCGTGAACATGGCAGCAGATCTCCTGACGTCGGAAAGAAACAATCAATTGTCAGAGAAACACGTCGACTTTAAACCCAGTGGAAAAGTTAGACAGCTGCATTTAAAGCCAGCTCTCCGAGTGCTTCATGTTTGTTTTTTTCAGCAGGGTAATCATTTATGTGACGGCTTCCCTTCGAACACTTTAACAAAAGCTGTTTCTCCTCGTGTGGTCGCACATGTCCTCCAACAACATTAAGAATAAACGCTTATCACGCTTTCTTTATTTAAACCCAACGCACAAACATTAATGTTGTTTTTCTACTTCTTCATACGTTTTAAAGCTAAGAGAAGCAGAAGAAAACCGCCCCCCTCTTAGTAGATTCAACATTAACATTAAATATTTAAGATCATTTGTTTTTCCATCTCCCAATAAAAGTGAATCAAGCTGCATCTTTGTTTTTATGCAATAAAGGGGGAGAAAACTTTCATAAAAAGTATTGTTTTTATCCACGCTTTGTTCCCTTTTGTGTTTGAAAAGCACATTATAAATAAAGTCTGATTTGCTTTGATTAGGCCACGGATGCTTGGAGTTACATGCCTAAGATTTCTTCAGCTGACTAGTCCTTTGAATAAACTAAAACTGCCGCGACGAGTCTTACGCAGGTCGATAGTGAATATCCTTCCTTTCATTTATTGCTTATTTCCAAAAACATACAGAACAAAGGTTTCACGGTGCCTTTCCTCTCACGTCCCCTTTAAACCCATCTCCTTCAGTGTGTGGAGGGTAATCATTTATGTGACGGCTTCCCTTCGAACACTCGGAGTGGATCACTCTTAAAGTCATCTTAAGAGAAATCATTTAGTGACGTGTGGAGGGGTGCACAGCACGTCGTGCTCCAAAGCAGATGTAAATTACATGTTGGAATAAAAACCTTCATCTTATTTCTCCTGAGCCACACATTCATCTCTGTGCTTATGTTTCTTCTGGAGTCCGTCCTACGCTCATTAATCACGCTGAGATGTGTTAAAAGCAACAAAGGAGTAATGGTGAGGAGCCAGAAGGCTGCATTAAAGGAGCTTACAGCGCGGGAACATATAAAGGCTTTTCCTTCCTGCTTCCTGTTTCTTTCTTTGTCAGCTGATTAAATCCTTTCTCTTTTCTTTTCTCCAGAGCCTCAAACCTCTCTGATTCTCCCTCTGGACGCCGGATGTTGGGCGTACGACCCGATGGACGCCAACAGAACCACAAATTCTTCTGAAAGCTGCCTCACACAAATGGACTACGATAACATGTCCGCCACAGAAAACACTTCCCCCAAAACCAGCCCCTTTAACAAGATCCCCTGGGCTCATGACTATTCAAGCAAGCCCATTACTCCCAGTAACGTCCCGGCTAATGGCCCCACGCCTCAGAGGGGCCAAACCACTGCACATATCAGCAGCAAACCAAACATCCAGAGCAGAATCAGACCCGTTTCCTTCTCTCTGCCCAAAAGGAGCTGCTTCCTCCTCCACCAATCAGCCGCCGTCTTCATCCAAGGGTTGTCGGGGAAGCAGGAAGAAGGAGTGACGGTGCAAGAAAGAGTCAAAGGTCTGCAGGAGAAAGCCTCAGACCGGACGCTCAGATCTGCTGTTTCTGCAGAGAACCAGAACCTTCATGTGAACTCTGAGCCGAGCGGGTTGGACGATAAAGCTGATGTATCTACGGATGGAGACCAGGTTTCTTTATGTACTGGCAGTGAGGTCCCAGTAGAGGAACCTGTCGTCGGTGGGAATGAAGCCCAGGTTTTGTTACCTAACGACAACGGGACTGGAGCTCGAGTCGGTAATGAAAGTGGGATTAAAACTGATCTTCATTTGAACAATGGGACACCAGGACAGGTTTCTGTAGTGGCCAAAGATCCAGTAAACAAAACCCACGATGATTTGGACAATCAAGACATAGACTCTACTGAAGACCAGGTTCTCCCTGCTCAGAATCAGCCTCAAACATCGATCCCCAAAGAGTCTAGCTTTCCGCCTCCGAATCGCCCGAAAGAGCCGTTCTGTCGGGTCTTGAGTCGAGACGGTACCCGGGTTTTCCTCTGGCCGTCGGAGATGCTCAGTTTCACGAAAACATCGCCCTCTATCTCCTTCAGCATCAACCCGTTACTGTACGACTTCAGAGCGCACAACAGGGCCGGGGACGGGGGAGAAGGGAGGAAGAAACGAGGGTCGGAGGAAGGCAGGGAGGGAATAAAACCAACTCTGATCAAAAAGCACGAGAGGGAAGTGGTGGCGGGAGGAAGGGAGGTGAAGATAGATGAAAGGGGAGAGGGAGATGAAGGGGGACAGGCGGGAAATCCTCAGGAAGTTGTTGCCCATTGTAGGGAAGCTGGCAGCCGTGATGAAAGCGCTTTCAAATGTGTTTCTGCAGCGCTGGGCCTTCAGAAAACAGGATTCAGAACGAGGAAGAGGAAGAGGAGAGGAGGGGTGAGGAAGAGAGGACGGAGGAAACGAGGGGAAGAGACAGAAAGGAGAAGAAAGAGGAGAAGAAGGTTATTAAGCAGCAGTTCTGAGATACTTGAAGGACGAGGAGAGGAGAGGTTGAAAAGAGAGGGAAAAGTGCCGTTAAGTAATCTCTCGTTGGGAGGCAGGGTGAGGGAGGACGGGAGGATGAAAGGCAGAGACGATGAGAAGAGAGGAGGGCTATTGAGCAATCTTCCCGTGAATCGCTGTGACCGCTGTGACCAGCTGCAGGTGAAGAGCATCGAGCATCAATCCCAGCAATCAGCCGGCAGAAAGCCTCTCCACAGGGGGGAGGCATGTAACCCAGCGATTAGCCCCGTCCCTGGGTCTGAAATAGAGACTTCCTGCTGGCCTACAATGGGGGAAATGCACGAAATTACAGGCGAGCAAGCAGGGCAGCGGAGGAGTCTGATAAGAGGCGAGAGAAACCCTGCGATTAGAGGCATTTCTGTGCAAGAAGCGACGCAAATTTGTCTTGTTGAATCTCCAGGGGCAACAGCATGTGACCCAGCGATTAGCCTCTTCCCTGGGTCTGAAAAAGAGACGCCACGCTGCCCTGAAATTGTGGGGATGCACGAAACTACATGTGAACAAGCAGGGCAGCGGAGGAATCTGAGAAGAGGCGAGTTCAACCCTGTGATTATTTGCGCTTCTGAGGAAGAACCGACGGGAATGTGTCTTTCTGAACCTCCCGGGGAAACAGCAGGTGATCCAGCGATTAGCCTCGTCCCTTTTCCTGTTTCCTTTAGAAAAGCAGCGTGGCATCAAAGACAAACAACACAGCAGACAGAAGCTCAGCGGATAAATGTGACCCTGCTTGGAAAGACAATTTCAGAGGAAGGGAAGAAGAGGAAGATAATAGAGGAGGAGGAGGAAGAGGAAACAAAGAGGAAGAAGAGGAAGAGAGGAAGGAGGCAAGCGAGGAGGAAGGCGTGTTTTTTGAGACAGGAAAGAAGAGAGACTATTGGGTCGAACACTGACCTACACGAAGGCCCGGGGAAACTGGACATGGACAACTTCCTGTGTCACGAAACAGAGGACACATTTAGCTGTGAAGCCGCTGACAAACTCAATGACTGCGAAGACGAGGAAATGAGGAAGAGATGCACTGACGGACCTTTCAGAGACTTTAACTTTCACAGCGACAGTCAGCGCGAAAAACATGACGTTACTCGAGACAATCCTAACGACAAACACAATCAGAGCTTTGAGAAACACGAGGATCCTTCTTTGAGTCCTGTGGACAAACTTCACTCAGCTAATGACACACGTGGGGACTTATTACCACGTAACACCAGTCATACTCCAGCTGAACACCGTCAATGTGAAAACAGGCAAACAGAAAGTGATAAAACCTCCGAGTTCTGTGAGCAAGCTGCAGCTCAGAGATCAGACGCATGTGACTTTAACAACACGAACACAACTGAGGATGAAGCCAAGCACTCTCAGACTGAAAGCGTCCTCTGTGATGCAGGGAGCGAGTGTAAGTCCTGCAGAGGGATTGACGGTGGTCAGTGTGACGGGGACTCATTAACACGTAACACCAATGCTACTCATGCAGACCAGCGTCAATGTGAAAAGAAGCAAACACAAAGTGAGAGCACATCAGAATATTGTGAGCAAACTGCAGATCAGAGCTCAAACTCCACGAATGATCAAACTGAGGATAAAGCCAAGCACTCTCAGACTGGAAGCGTCCTCTGTGATGCAGGGATTGATTATAAAGCCTGCAGAGCTATCGATCAGACATCAGACACACATCGTGTCGCTGATTGTAATCACTGTGCTGGGGACTTATTAGCACGTAGCACCAATGCTACTCATGCAGATCAGCGTCGTGATGACACGCCAGGTGTGTGTGAGCAGACTGCAGCTCAGAGCTCAGGCGCCTCGGACAACAAGACAGAGGAAGAGGAAGCTGAACCCTTTCAAAATAAGAGCCTCCTGTCGGATCAGAAGTCAAACAGAAATCACGTCGCAGATTGTAACTGTGCTGTTGTTGATGTGAGGAAGAAGAGGAAGCAGGAGGAAGAGGAGGAGGAGGAGAGGAAGAAGGTGAAGGAAGCGTGGGAGAAGCAGTGGGTGAGGAGGAAGGAGAGGGAGAGGAGGAAGGAGTTATTCTACTCTGATAAGAGGCCTTGTTTCCTCCCTCCTCACTGCATCTTCCTCCCTCCTTCCCTCTCCTCCTCTTCCTCCTTCTCTTTCCGACACACCATCATCCAGCATCACCTTTCCTTGCTTCCTCCCCCCTCACACCTCCACTCTTTCCCTCATCTCCTCCCCTCTTTCTCTCCTCATCTCACTCTTAATCCTCCTCCTCCTCCTCCTCCTCCTCCTCCTCCTCCTCCTCCTCTTCATCCCTCTTTTTACTCTTCGTCCCCCATGTCTTTCCTGGATTCCCCCGCTCAGTTTCCGTTAATGGAGGCAAGGTTTCATCCCATGCAGAATCACCTCCCTCCTCTCTTTCCTCCCCCTGTCCTTCCTTTACAGGTGTTGTTCTAGAAATACTCCATTAGAGTAGGGGGTGTCAAACTCAAGACCTCGATGACTTCCTTTGATGTGGCCGAAAGACCGCTTGCAACGAATATTCAAAGATTCTAGACGGCAAAAGTACACATCCTTTACTCAAGAAGTACACACATCCTTTACTCAAGTAGAAGTACACACATCCTTTACTCGAGAAGTACACACATCCTTTACTCAAGTAGAAGTACACACATCCTTTACTCAAGAAGTACACACATCCTTTACTCAAGAAGTACACACATCCTTTACTCAAGTAGAAGTACACACATCCTTTACTCAAGTAGAAGTACACACATCCTTTACTCAAGAAGTACACACATCCTTTACTCAAGTAGAAGTACACACATCCTTTACTCAAGTAGAAGTACACACATCCTTTACTCAAGAAGTACACACATCCTTTACTCAAGTAGAAGTACACACATCCTTTACTCAAGAAGTACACACATCCTTTACTCAAGTAGAAGTACACACATCCTTTACTCAAGTAGAAGTACACACATCCTTTACTCAAGTAGAAGTACACACATCCTTTACTCAAGTATGTACTCAATGTACTCAATGCATCTCATTTCGTGACACTGAAGAGATTTGCAATGATTTGCCCTAGACTTCTGCTTTCAGATGTAATTAATTATGAAGTTATTACTCTATCTGATAATAATCTAATGCAGAGGCAATGATGTTTATAAAACATTATTTTAAGTATATTTACATAGGCCTATGTATATTTATATTTTACAACCGGCCCTTTGAGTGCAACCATAATGCTGATATGGCCCGTGATGAAATTGAGTTTGACACCCCTGCTTTAAAGGGACAGTCCCACATTTATAACGGACATAGTTTCCTGCACGAGTCCTAAAGGGTTAATCCTGTCCTGCCACAATGTCTTATTCTGTGTTCACATTAATCAACATTTACTTGTCAAATAAACAGTTTTTAAGCTTTTGAATGAACTTTTATTAAGTACTAACACCAATCCATGCAGGAAACTAACCCCCTAGATTAGCAACATGTGATTTTATTTACCCAAAGGACACTTTTCGGAATTTACGATGATGTTTGGAGCTGCTAACAAGCATCATGCTACTATCCAACCTGTGCTAGCTAGAGAGCTAACAATCGCTAGCTAACTAGGTAGCTGGTTAAATGGGTAGCCAATGTTGGTTAGCTTACAACGTTTAAACATAGCGACCGATAGCTTGCTTGTAAAGAAGATAGCTTACGTTCGCTATCTAGTTTGATGGAGAGATGGAGATATATGTTAACTATCCAGCTTGTAAGCTAACTGGCTAACGTTCGCTAGTAAGCTAACAGTACTCCATGCAGGAAACTCACCACTTAGATAACCAACATGTGATTCATTTACCCAAATGACATACTTCTGGGAATTGACTGCGATGTTTGGAGCTGCTAACAGACATCATGCACATGTCAATAATCACAGCCTGAACACAAGACACAGGACCACAATGCAAGTTTAATCACAGGGTGTTAAATAACCATTCAAATTGAAATGACGAAAGCCATCAAATTGTCGATTTCTGCTAGTTAAATGGTTGGGTAATGTTGGCTAGCTTACAATGTGGATAGCTAGCGAACGTTAGCTAGCTTGTAAAGTACATAGCCAGCTTTTGCTATCTTATAAAGTACATAACTTGCGTTCGCTAGCTAGTTTGATGGATAGATGGAGATAACTAATGTTCACTAGCCAGCTTGTAAGCTAACTAGCTAACGTTATCTAGTAAGCTAAATAGCTAACGTTCGCTAGTAAGCTAAATAGCTAACATTCGCTAGTAAGCTAAGTGGGTAAAGCTGCGACGCTACATAAGAGGAATATTTCTGATATAATTCTTCAATATCTCTTTTGCAACGACATTGTAACGTTGACAATCGAAGGCTTCACAAAATAAACGACCATTTGGATAAATAATGATCAGTATTGGAGTAACAATATGTATGTTTTTCTTAATATATTATATTTATTGAATTAAAATAATGGATCCTTTTTGTGTTCATCACTTTATTGTTGCAGCTGGTAAAGGTGGAGGTCAGGTCAAATATGTTAGGGCTGCACAATTTACACATTTCTTTAAAATCACAATACGCGCAACATCAAAATTGCATTAAGTGCAATATTTGGTAAAATGAAGTAAACATTATTCTACAGACCGATTAATAAAAACATTGTTTGTTACTGATCACACCATGATATTTTTTATAAGATAAGAGGTACTTTATTGATCCCTAATTGGGACATGTTAAAGAGTAGAAATAAACAACACTATAATTTAAACATCTCAAAATAGAATTAAAACAGCTTTAAAAAGTAGAAAATATACAGTAGACTGTGAACATGCAAATGTATAAACTCTCTATAAAGCTTATTTACATTAAGTGTGTAGGGAATGGAAAATGTAATTAAATATAAACGTAGTAATGCAAAATACTTTTTGTTTCAGATCTGATTATTCTCTCCGATATTCAAAAATAATCGCAATTAGTTATTTTTCACCAATTGTGCATTGGATTTAATGATTGAAAGCATAAATTAAGACATTTACAATATTTGGTAGGTTCAATAAGGACATATATTAAGTGTAACGCGGCTTTTAAAAACCACAAATACACACTAACGGATATAAATAAACTCAGAAATCCTTTATCCATCCTACAGAGGGGGATTTCAGGGGGACACTATGGATAACGATAAGAATAAAACACTGTCAAATTAAAATGCATGCACAAATTAACAAAAATAAAACTCAAATAGTAAAAAAATCTCGGTAAAAGGAAAAGAAAGTAGCACTAATATAAGAAATCAAGTGGAACATAGTAACAGCCGGAAATGTAATGATATCATGTCTTAAATCCCCATATGGACATAATATGGATGTATTACCCAGCTATGTGTCCCACCTGCAGACTCAAAGCGAGGATGAACTGTGAGGAGAATCTCAGGAAAAACAAAAGATTATTTTTCTTAAAGTCTGAACTCCTCATCAACCCGTCCAAACACCCACTGCCTCGCACATCTGAAGAGAAGCCTAAAAGGATGGCTAATTATCTTCATCAGTGCAACTCTGCTGGAAATGAGCGTCAGGTGTTCATTCAGCAGAAACTGAGGACACACAGCTGCTCCAATCAGAAGCATTTGCATTTTCAACCCAGTCATTTTCCAAGTTGGTGACTTCAGGACAGACTCTCTCCTCAGATATCTTCAGACCGTGATGGTAAATAAAGGGTTGCTGTTTTTTTCTGGTTTAAATTTACATTTCCTTCCCGCAGAGCTTCTACTTCAGTGGACGACTTCCAACGTTTCCGATGACAGATGGAAACTCACTGCTATCAGCTGGAGGTCATTATGATCACATGACTGATCACATGACTGGAGGTCATTATGATCACATGACTGATCACATGACTGGAGGTTATTAAGATCACATGACTGATCACATGACTGGAGGTTATTAAGATCACATGACTGATCACATGACTGGAGGTTATTAAGATCACATGACTGATCACATGACTGGAGGTTATTAAGATCACATGACTGATCACATGACTGGAGGTTATTAAGGTCACATGACTGATCACATGGCTGGAGGTTATTAAGGTCACATGACTGATCACATGGCTGGAGGTTATTAAGATCACATGACTGGAGGTTATTAAGGTCACATGACTGATCACATGACTGGAGGTTATTAAGGTCACATGACTGATCACATGACTGGAGGTTATTAAGGTCACATGACTGATCACATGACATGAGATTATTAAGGTCACATGACTGATTACATGGCTGGAGGTTATTAAGATCACATGACTGATTACATGACATGAGATTATTAAGGTCACATGACTGATTACATGGCTGGAGGTTATTAAGATCACATGACTGGAGGTTATTAAGGTCACATGACTGATCACATGACTGGAGGTTATTAAGGTCACATGACTGATCACATGGCTGGAGGTTATTAAGATCACATGACTGGAGGTTATTAAGGTCACATGACTGATCACATGACTGGAGGTTATTAAGGTCACATGACTGATTACATGGCTGGAGGTTATTAAGATCACATGACTGATTACATGACTGGAGGTTATTAAGATCACATGACTGATCACATGACTGGAGGTTATTAAGATCACATGACTGATCACATAACTGGAGGTTATTAAGATCACATGACTGATCACATGACTGGAGGTTATTAAGATCACATGACTGATCACATGACTGGAGGTTATTATGATCACATGACTGATCACATAACTGGAGGTTATTAAGATCACATGTTATTAAGATCACATGACATGAGATTATTAAGGTCACATGACTGATCACATGACTGGAGGTCATTAAGATCACATGACTGGAGGTCATTATGATCACATGACTGGATCACATGACTGGAGGTTATTAAGATCACATGACTGGAGGTTATTAAGGTCACATGACTGGATCACATGACTGGAGGTTATTAAGATCACATGACTGGAGGTTATTAAGGTCACATGACTGGATCACATGACTGGAGGTTATTAAGATCACATGACTGATCACATGACTGGAGGTTATTAAGGTCACATGACTGATCACAAGACTGGAGGTTATTAAGATCACATGACTGATCACATGACTGGAGGTTATTAAGGTCACATGACTGATTACATGACTGGAGGTTATTAAGATCACATGACTCGAGGTCATTAAGATCACATGACTAATCACGTGACTGATAACATGACTGGAGGTTATTAAGATCACGTGACTGATCACATGACTGATCACATGACTGATCACATGACTGATCACATGACTGGAGGTTATTAAGATCACGTGACCCACATGTCTTGAGGAAGTCTATTTGTCCAATGGATAGTTTATAAACGGTTGAAACAAGAAAATGAGGGTTAGGGTTAAGGGTTAGGGTTATATCCATTCTATATATATATTAAATTAATTTGTGTAAAGAATTGGTATTAACAAAAATAAAACAATTATACATTTATAAAATATTTTAAAGAAGTTCAAGGAAGGTTGAAACACGACCTTCTGACCAACATTAGGGTTATATTTATAAATGTGAATGTATATAAAATGACACTACTGAGTGGAAAGATTTGATTTAAAAAAAGATAAATCAATTGAAAATATATCAAAAAAGGACTGAAACCTGACTTCCTGTCCAGATTTAGGGTTGGGGTTATACTCACATTAATATCAACACAAATACAGTAAAATAGCCGAATAATAGATTGTAAAAGGTTGAGACATGAGTTTAAGTCCAAGATTAGTTTTAGGGTTGGATCATATTTATACTTAAATGAGAGGAAATGTTAGATTGTATGAAGTTCAAACAATCAGTTTGGGTTCACCTTTAACCTTAGCTTAGACAAATCTCAAACTACCAAATATCTATATATCCTTTTTCCTTCCTTCATACTTACAAACCACTTTGATGACCTAAAGACATCATTATGCACCATGACTCAAAGACACTACTGCTCCACAACACAATGCATAGGAAATAGAGAAGCTGCACACTAATGCAGAAGATTAGTCGATCATTGTGGAGAAAGATTGAGTCCGATATGTAGAAAACGTTCAGTTTTAAGGTCATTAAGATCACATGACATGAGATTATTAAGATCACATGACTGGATCACATGACTGGAGGTTATTAAGATCACATGTTATTAAGATCACATGACATGAGATTATTAAGGTCACATGACTGATCACATGACTGGAGGTCATTAAGATCACATGACTGGAGGTCATTATGATCACATGACTGGATCACATGACTGGAGGTTATTAAGATCACATGACTGATCACATGACTGGAGGTTATTAAGGTCACATGACTGGATCACATGACTGGAGGTTATTAAGATCACATGACTGATCACATGACTGGAGGTTATTAAGGTCACATGACTGATCACAAGACTGGAGGTTATTAAGATCACATGACTGATCACATGACTGGAGGTTATTAAGGTCACATGACTGGAGGTTATTAAGATCACATGACTGATCACATGACTGGAGGTTATTAAGGTCACATGACTGATTACATGACTGGAGGTTATTAAGGTCACATGACTGATTACATGACTGGAGGTTATTAAGGTCACATGACTGATCACATGACTGGAGGTTATTAGGATCACATGACTGGAGGTTATTAAGATCACATGACTGATCACATGACTGGAGGTTATTAAGGTCACATGACTGATTACATGACTGGAGGTTATTAAGATCACATGACTGATCACATGACTGGAGGTTATTAAGGTCACATGACTGATCACATGACTGGAGGTTATTAAGATCACATGACTGGATCACATGACTGGAGGTTATTAAGATCACATGACTGATCACATGACTGGAGGTTATTAAGGACACATGACTGGAGGTTATTAAGATCACATGACTGATCACATGACTGGAGGTTATTAAGGTCACAAGACTGGAGGTTATTAAGATCACATGACTGATCACATGACTGGAGGTTATTAGGGTCACATGACTGGAGGTTATTAAGGTCACATGACTGGAGGTTATTAAGGTCACATGACTGATCACATGACTGGAGGTTATTAAGATCACATGACTGATCACATGACTGGAGGTTATTAAGGTCACATGACTGATTACATGACTGGAGGTTATTAGGATCACATGACTGGAGGTTATTAAGATCACATGACTGATCACATGACTGGAGGTTATTAAGGTCACATGACTGATCACATGACTGGAGGTTATTAAGGTCACATGACTGATTACATGACTGGAGGTTATTAAGATCACATGACTGATCACATGACTGGAGGTTATTAAGGTCACATGACTGATCACATGGCTGGAGGTTATTAAGATCACATGACTGATTACATGACTGGAGGTTATTAGGATCACATGACTGATCACATGACTGGAGGTTATTAAGATCACATGACTGATCACATGACTGGAGGTTATTAAGGTCACATGACTGATTACATGACTGGAGGTTATTAGGATCACATGACTGGAGGTTATTAAGATCACATGACTGATCACATGACTGGAGGTTATTAAGGTCACATGACTGATTACATGACTGGAGGTTATTAAGATCACATGACTCGAGGTCATTAAGATCACATGACTAATCACGTGACTGATAACATGACTGGAGGTTATTAAGATCACGTGACTGATCACATGACTGATCACATGACTGATCACATGACTGATCACATGACTGGAGGTTATTAAGATCACGTGACCCACATGTCTTGAGGAAGTCTATTTGTCCAATGGATAGTTTATAAACGGTTGAAACAAGAAAATGAGGGTTAGGGTTAAGGGTTAGGGTTATATCCATTCTATATATATATTAAATTAATTTGTGTAAAGAATTGGTATTAACAAAAATAAAACAATTATACATTTATAAAATATTTTAAAGAAGTTCAAGGAAGGTTGAAACACGACCTTCTGACCAACATTAGGGTTATATTTATAAATGTGAATGTATATAAAATGACACTACTGAGTGGAAAGATTTGATTTAAAAAAAGATAAATCAATTGAAAATATATCAAAAAAGGACTGAAACCTGACTTCCTGTCCAGATTTAGGGTTGGGGTTATACTCACATTAATATCAACACAAATACAGTAAAATAGCCGAATAATAGATTGTAAAAGGTTGAGACATGAGTTTAAGTCCAAGATTAGTTTTAGGGTTGGATCATATTTATACTTAAATGAGAGGAAATGTTAGATTGTATGAAGTTCAAACAATCAGTTTGGGTTCACCTTTAACCTTAGCTTAGACAAATCTCAAACTACCAAATATCTATATATCCTTTTTCCTTCCTTCATACTTACAAACCACTTTGATGACCTAAAGACATCATTATGCACCATGACTCAAAGACACTACTGCTCCACAACACAATGCATAGGAAATAGAGAAGCTGCACACTAATGCAGAAGATTAGTCGATCATTGTGGAGAAAGATTGAGTCCGATATGTAGAAAACGTTCAGTTTCATCTTCATTTTCCAAATAAAAATGTGATTGACGTCCAATTGGGGAAGTCCCGTGACATTCCTGTACGTACAGAACAGGAAATACATGCAAAGTGATTTTGTTTAGTTGTAAGACACTAAGTCTGCAGAGTGCAGAGTTTCTGTCAGCGTGGGATTCGTGTCTCAGCTTCTCCTGAACTGTATTTCTGCCGAAGTGAGGGTTGAGCGTCAGAGCCAAATGTTAAGTTGGAAATAAAGCCGCTGCTCTTTGATTTTGAGCGACTGACTGCGGCTCCTGACCTTTCTCTTGACTTTTTACACTGTTGATTTCCTGCCAACCCACACCATTGCAACTGCACTAAAAATAACCCTCGAACCTGGAGGATAACTTTACATCCAGTGACTCATGCGAGGAAACAAAGGCCAAAACACACACAGAGGGATTCAGCATGGCCCTGTTCCTGAGAGACGACGACTTGTTCTACGGTCGAACTGTCAAAGAAATCAGATCTTTTCCGAACCACTGCTCCTC
The DNA here is from genome assembly GCF_949606895.1 of Notothenia rossii. NCBI lineage: Eukaryota > Metazoa > Chordata > Actinopteri > Perciformes > Nototheniidae > Notothenia > Notothenia rossii. The sequence continues at coordinate 89,552,151 of NC_136909.1, forward strand.
AACCTCAGTGATAAACATAATTTGGTTGAGGAAAGGAGAGAAGGAGGATTCATCAGGACTCAGGGAAGTAATCTGCTGTGGGGAAAATAGAGTTGTATAAACATGAACCACAGCAAAACATATATTACAATGAAACGGCTGCTCGCCCTCCTGTCTGCTCTGATTCATCCACATGAGTCTCATTGGTATGAATTAAGTCAACGTTATGCAACACATAATAACTTGCTACACATCTCCAGTGATGCTAAGTCAAATGCTGAGGTACTTCACTTGAGTATCTCTACTTTATTCTACTGTGTACTTCTCCTCCTCTACAGTTCAGAGGTACATGGTGTACTTCTCCTCCTCTACAGTTCAGAGGTACATGGTGTACTTCTCCTCCTCTAGTTCAGAGGTACATGGTGTACTTCTCCTCCTCTACAGTTCAGAGGTACATGGTGTACTTCTCCTCCTCTACAGTTCAGAGGTACATGGTGTACTTCTCCTCCACTACAGTTCAGAGGTACATGGTGTACTTCTCCTCCTCTACAGTTCAGAGGTACATGGTGTACTTCTACTCCACTACAGTTCAGAGGTACATGGTGTACTTCTCCTCCTCTACAGTTCAGAGGTACATGGTGTACTTCTACTCTCTACAGTTCAGAGGTACATGGTGTACTTCTCCTCCTCTACAGTTCAGAGGTACATGGTGTACTTCTACTCTCTACAGTTCAGAGGTACATGGTGTACTTCTCCTCCTCTACAGTTCAGAGGTACATGGTGTACTTCTACTCTCTACAGTTCAGAGGTACATGGTGTACTTTTACTCCTCTAGTTCAGAGGTACATGGTGTACTTCTCCTCCTCTACAGTTCAGAGGTACATGGTGTACTTCTCCTCCTCTACAGTTCAGAGGTACATGGTGTACTTCTCCTCCACTACAGTTCAGAGGTACATGGTGTACTTCTACTCCACTACAGTTCAGAGGTACATGGTGTACTTCTCCTCCTCTACAGTTCAGAGGTACATGGTGTACTTCTCCTCCTCTACAGTTCAGAGGTACATGGTGTACTTCTCCTCCTCTACAGTTCAGAGGTACATGGTGTACTTCTCCTCCTCTACAGTTCAGAGGTACATGGTGTACTTCTACTCTCTACAGTTCAGAGGTACATGGTGTACTTCTCCTCCACTACAGTTCAGAGGTACATGGTGTACTTCTCCTCCACTACAGTTCAGAGGTACATGGTGTACTTGTACTCTCTACAGTTCAGAGGTACATGGTGTACTTCTACTCTCTACAGTTCAGAGGTACATGGTGTACTTCTACTCTCTACAGTTCAGAGGTACATGGTGTACTTCTACTCTCTACAGTTCAGAGGTACATGGTGTACTTTTCCTCCACTACAGTTCAGAGGTACATGGTGTACTTCTACTCTCTACAGTTCAGAGGTACATGGTGTACTTGTCCTCCTCTACAGTTCAGAGGTACATGGTGTACTTCTACTCCTCTACAGTTCAGAGGTACATGGTGTACTTCTACTCCTCTACAGTTCAGAGGTACATGGTGTACTTCTCCTCCTCTACAGTTCAGAGGTACATGGTGTACTTCTACTCTCTACAGTTCAGAGGTACATGGTGTACTTGTCCTCCTCTACAGTTCAGAGGTACATGGTGTACTTCTACTCCTCTACAGTTCAGAGGTACATGGTGTACTTCTACTCCTCTACAGTTCAGAGGTACATGGTGTACTTCTACTCCTCTACAGTTCAGAGGTACATGGTGTACTTCTACTCCACTACAGTTCAGAGGTACATGGTGTACTTCTCCTCCTCTACAGTTCAGAGGTACATGGTGTACTTCTCCTCCTCTACAGTTCAGAGGTACATGGTGTACTTCTACTCCACTACAGTTCAGAGGTACATGGTGTACTTCTACTCTCTACAGTTCAGAGGTACATGGTGTACTTCTCCTCCACTACAGTTCAGAGGTACATGGTGTACTTCTCCTCCTCTACAGTTCAGAGGTACATGGTGTACTTCTACTCTCTACAGTTCAGAGGTACATGGTGTACTTATACTCCACTACAGTTCAGAGGTACATGGTGTACTTCTCCTCCTCTACAGTTCAGAGGTACATGGTGTACTTCTCCTCCACTACAGTTCAGAGGTACATGGTGTACTTCTCCTCCTCTACAGTTCAGAGGTACATGGTGTACTTCTCCTCCACTACAGTTCAGAGGTACATGGTGTACTTCTACTCTCTACAGTTCAGAGGTACATGGTGTACTTCTCCTCCACTACAGTTCAGAGGTACATGGTGTACTTCTACTCTCTACAGTTCAGAGGTACATGGTGTACTTATACTCCACTACAGTTCAGAGGTACATGGTGTACTTCTCCTCCTCTACAGTTCAGAGGTACATGGTGTACTTCTCCTCCACTACAGTTCAGAGGTACATGGTGTACTTCTACTCTCTACAGTTCAGAGGTACATGGTGTACTTCTCCTCCACTACAGTTCAGAGGTACATGGTGTACTTCTACTCTCTACAGTTCAGAGGTACATGGTGTACTTCTACTCTCTACAGTTCAGAGGTACATGGTGTACTTCTACTCTCTACAGTTCAGAGGTACATGGTGTACTTCTCCTCCTCTACAGTTCAGAGGTACATGGTGTACTTTTCCTCCACTACATGTATTTAATCCCTTTAGTTACTTCTCAGATGTGGATGAATGATGTGAAATCTAATCAAGTGTTAAATCAGACTTCAGTTCCACCTGGAGTAAATCCACCAGCTACCCTGCAGTATACAAAGTCATTCAGACTAGCTGCACCTTTACCAGCTTTGAGAACACTTTCATGATCAATCATTATAAAACATATCATATCTATTATTCTGAAATGGACCAATCTGCACAATGACTACTTTTACTGTCTTTCACTATATTTTGATGAGAATACTTTTCTACTTTTACTTGAGGAACATTTTGAATGCAGGACTTTTACTGTAACAGAGTATTCCTACACTCTGGTACTTCTACTTTTACTCAAGTACAATATCTGAGTACTTCTACTTTTACTCAAGTACAAGATCTGAGTACTTCTACTTTGACTCAAGTACAAGACCTGAGTACTTCTACTTTGACTCAAGTACAAGATCTGAGTACTTCTACTTTTACTCAAGTACAAGACCTGAGTACTTCTACTTTGACTCAAGTACAAGATCTGAGTACTTCTATTTTTACTCAAGTACAAGATCTGAGTACTTCTACTTTTACTCAAGAACAAGATCTGAGTACTTCTACTTTTACTGAAGTACAAGATCTGAGTACTTCTACTTTTATTCAAGTACAAGATCTGAGTACTTCTATTTTTACTGAAGTACAAGATCTGAGTACTTCTACTTTTACTGAAGTACAAGATCTGAGTACTTCTACTTTTACTGAAGTACAAGATCTGAGTACTTCTATTTTTACTCAAGTACAAGATCTGAGTACTTCTACTTTGACTCAAGTACAAGATCTGAGTACTTCTACTTTTACTGAAGTACAAGATCTGAGTACTTCTACTTTTATTCAAGTACAAGATCTGAGTACTTCTATTTTTACTGAAGTACAAGATCTGAGTACTTCTACTTTTACTGAAGTACAAGATCTGAGTGCTTCTACTTTTACTGAAGTACAAGATCTGAGTACTTCTATTTTTACTGAAGTACAAGATCTGAGTACTTCTACTTTTACTCAAGTACAAGACCTGAGTACTTCTTCCACCTCTACACATCGGTGCATATCACCATTCAAACATTGGTTTAACATATCGTTGATAGTTTGAAACATATAAGCTTTTTAAAATGTGTTTGTCGGTCCAATCGGTTGTTTCTGTGGTCAGACGGCGTTTTCTCCTTTCCTTTCCTAAAGTGCGGTCTGGTGTCGGAGATAACAGAGGAAGCTCCTCTCTCTCATCTCTTGGATCAAACATCTCTTATCACGGCTGCAGCTCAGAGACTTCAGGTCCTCCTGGAGGAAGACTTTTCCACATGTTTCTCTCAGGAAGGGGAAGTATCTCTAAGCTTTAATCCCATCTACAGAAAGTGTAGCTTCCCCACGGCAAACATCCTCCGTTGAGTCTCAGTGTCAGTGCAGCCTCTTTCCTAAGTCCTGATGATTTCACCTTCACATCTTTCCCTACACATGTGTACATCACAACCACTCAAAACAAACGCTCCCTATCAAAGTAGGGATGTTTTCTACACCTAAACCTCCACTAACATATCTGTGTTTCTGTATTTTAGGGGATGTTCTAGTTCAAATCAACATTCAAGTCTGCTCCTTGACTTCAGAAAACAAACTGCCGCTCAGAACAACACCTGTGAGTGCATCCTGACTTCAAATAAGAGACTCCCACACCGATCTTACGTTGTTTTCCTCTCACTCTTCTGAAGGAGAACATCTGGCTGACGGCCTCAGGGTCGACGCCTCCACAGATTACATTACATTACATTACATTTACATTACATTACATTACATTACATTACATTACATTTACATTACATTACATTACATTTAGCAAAGAGACTTACAATAAGTACATTCGACCAACAAAATACAACCTTGAGGAAAACAGAATCATATAAGTTCATCAGGTTTCATAGAGCCAAACATTTCAAGTGCTACTCAACTGGCTTTAGATAAGCCAGCCCTTTATTAGTATATAAGTGCTTTGTTAGTAATTCTATCTCTGGAAGTGGAGTCCAAAGAGATGAGTTTTCAGTCTGAAGAAGATGTGTAAGCTTTCTGCTGTCCTGATTTCAATGGGGAGCTCATTCCACCATTTTGGATCCAGGATAGCAAACCCACGTGTTTCTGCTGATGGGAACTTGGGTCCCCCTCGCAGTGCGGGTGCAGCGAGCTGTTTGGCTGATGCAGAGCGGAGTGCACGTGCTGGGGTGTACGGTTTAACCATGTCCTGGATGTAGGAAGGGCCAGATCCATTCACAGCATGGTACGCAAGTACCAGTGTCTTGAAGTGGATTCTAGCAGTTCGATCAGACTCCTGCAGCGACACACAAATAAATATAGGCACTAAAATGACAGAAAACTCGTAAATGCTACTGAAAGCTGAGGCTGAGCAGGAACAACGTTCTCTGTAATGAATGGACGTCGGCTGTCTTTAATATTCTGATGAAACTTGACTCTAAAACTAGAATCGACTAAATGCTGGAAAATAGAGGGTTTTCTTCTGATGACAGTCAGTGTGTCTTTCTCCATGATCTCATCAAGCTGCAGAAACTTCTTGGCCGTCTTTTCCTAAATACATAAATAGGTAAGTCAATTATAATCGAAAAAAATAAGTTGCAAAGAAGTTAGAAAAATAAAATTAAGTATTTTTAAGAAACAAATTAGCATTAAAAAAAGGATGGTACAGAAAAGTATTTACACTAAATGTAAATGTAATACAACCTTAAAAGATCAAAGACGAAAACACTTAGGATGAGTATTGCAAACTACAGTGTATTTTATTCCTGAATGATGTTTGTTTTAAACTTTATACGAGGATGTCTTTTCCTAAATACTACTACACAAAGAAGTAAGTCAAATGTAATAGTAAATGTCAACTTCAGGATTACCGCACCGTTGTGACGAAAAGGGAGCTGAGCCAGAAGGCAGAGCTCTCTGTCTACCGGGCCATTTCCCTTCCTACCCTCACCTATGGTCATGAAGGATGGGTCATGACCCAAAGAACGAGATCGCGGGTACAAGCGGCCGAGAGGGGTTTTCTCCGCAGGGTGGCTGGTGTCTCCCTTAGGGATAAGGTGAGAAGTTCAGTCATCAGGGAGGGACTCGGAGTTGAACCGCTCCTCCTTCGTGTCGAAAGGAGCCAGTTGAGGTGGTTCGGGTACCTAGTTAGGATGCCACCTAGTTAGGATGCCACCTGGGCGCCTCCCTAGGGAGGTGTTCCAGGCACGTCCAGCTGGAAAGAGACCAAGGGGTGGACCTAGGACCAGGTGGAGGGGTTATATCTCTTCTCTGGCCTGGGAGCGCCTTGGGACCCCCCAGTCAGAGCTGGTTGATGTGGCTAGGGAAAAGAAACTTTGGGGCTCTCTGCTGGAACTGCTACCTCCGAGACCCGACCACGGATAAGCGGGAGAAGATGGATGGATGGATGGAACTTCAGGATGTTTTTTCATCTAATAAAACGTCTCAACTTTAAGCTTAAACATGAATTTCTATATCAACGTCTGTCACATTTCAACTCATTTCCATCCATCTTCTCCCCTTCTCCGTGGTCGGGTCTCGGGGGTATCAGTTTCAGCAGAGAGCCCCAAACTTTCCTTTCCCCACATCAACCAGCTCTGACCAAGGCGCTCCCAGGCCAGCGAAGAGATATAACCCCTCCACCTGGTCCTAGGTCTACCCCTCGGTCTCTTCCCAGCTGGACGTGCCTGGAACACCTCCGTAGGCAGCAGGGGCGGATCTAGAAAAATATTCATGGGGTGGCAGGAGAATTTGAGGGGTGGCGTCCCCTGGCAGAAGTATATGCTGATTTAATCGTAGTCATATCCATCAATGTTAACTTGGAAAGCCACAATGTTGATATTTTAACTCAATAACATTTGGTGACATTATTGTGGCACATCAGTAAAACCTTAAATATAAATATATAAGGTGGCATCATTTAAAGGGGACCCATCATGCAAAGTGCACTTTTGTACGTCTTTACTACATGAACATGTGTCCCCGGTGTTCCAGGGAACTCACCAAGTGTCAGAAAACACAACCCTCTCTTTTCCTCCATACCCAGATCTCTTAAAAAGGGGCTGCAACGGATCTGAAACAGACTGATCCAGATTTGAACACTTCTATGACGTCACAGAAGTGGCACTACGGCTATTGGGCCAACTCCACCAATAAGGAGGAGACAGCCACAGACATTGCCGTTGGAAAGCGCTAGAGACGCTGTAGTACATATGCCAGGCCTGTAGATGGTGCTGTTCTCACAGAATCAGCCCATGATGCAAAGACAGTGTTAAATTGAGCGAAATGAGGAATGGCTAAAATGCATGATCTGTTTGGTATTTTGAAAAATAAAAAGTATAAATATGCCTCATATAGGTATGGTCCTACACTATATTATTCAAATATAGCATGATAGGTCCACTTTAATGAATTTTAACTGAATGAGTTTGTTTCACTCTTAGACCAGCAGGGGTACCAAATCTATACAGACTGCTGCAATAAGTACATTAATTAACTGTCTCATTGATGTTTGTCTGAATGAATATGAAAATATTAACAATAATATTATTCCTATCTGCTGTCAATCACTGTTATAATTCACATATTCATTTATTATTAAATAAACTATATTTTTTGGAGGAGTTAATGATGAACGTTCCTCAAGATGCTTGCTCGCCCTCCTTCAAATTTGAAAGACAAGTAATTACTATCATAATCAAAAGAATCAAAAGAACAGTTCAGCGCCCCACAACTTCATTGCAAACAGTAACAACCTGGACTTTACATCAGAAAGAACAAACATTAAAGAAATGACTAACTGCATCAGTTAGGGTTAAAAAACGTGTATTCAGCTAAAACATACATCGCTGCAGTTATTATCCAGTGGAGAGTCCTTACCTACTGGCCTAGTTAAATCAGAGTGGTTACTTTCTGTTGGCTGGGCAGTGAAGTTTTACACACCGTCTGATTTGACTTTCTCAGGACTTCAAACTGTTTTTTGGGGACAGACCCCCACAAAGAAGAAAAATGTATTTACACACGTACGGTCATCATCTTAACAGTTTGTTATTCTCATCGACTCATCCGTGAGCAGAGCATCAAGTTGCCTATAACAGCTGAATGTGGCGATTACCATCTTGTTCAGCAAAACGCCTCACAAACTTATTAAGATTTAAAGCTCTGGTGCGTTTTGATTCAATGCTGAGTACAGCCAAACTGTCAGGCTCTTCTCTGTCATAGTAGACCGCAAACTGTGGCTCCAGAGTATTTGTGTTGGGTAATCTATGGTAGGGCTAACCCATACAGTGGTGGGGCTCAAGTCAGTATTTGCAATGTAATTACATACAGGCTTCCCTTGACAGTGAAACGCCAGGCGTGAGGTTTAGATTATTTCCCTGGCTCAATCCAAATTGAACTGTATGAAATAAAAAGGCACATTTGTCTTGTAGTAAATAAAAAGGGCGACCTGGAGCCAATCCTGCAATTTCCCCACAGGTGAAAGAGTTGACATGCTGAAAACCCAACCCCTGTAGGGGGGTCTGGGGGGATTCTCCCAGGAGACTTTTTGAAATACTAACATAAAATACACATTCTGGTGCTCTCTTGAGAAGAAGAATAAATAAATCTATTACTCCACGACATATTTAAAAAAATGAATGCCATTTTAGTTTGTTGTTACTTTGTTCTGAAAGCTGAACCTGCTGCTCCTCACAGAGAGAAGAGACTGTGTGAATGACTTTACTTTGTGGATAAGGGTGGATAGCCCCCATTGTTCTGTGTGTCAAAATGAAAGACAGCCCACACACCTATCAAACATCAAACCATGGGGTCTTACTTCATTACGTGTTGATAGAAATCAACACGTAATGTTGTATCGATGTATAGAGATGTACTACAGCAAAAGTATTCTCCGTCGGGACTTCCTGCAACAACACCACGCCGTTATCTCGATTCTGATTGGCCAGAAGACATTATCAAAGATGTTCTATTGAGAAGACGATCACTACGTGACAAAAGTTTTCAAAACCGTTTCTAGTCTTCGGTATTTCCAGACAAGTGGCTACTGAAATCAATCTTACTAACTGCTGTCTGTGCAATTTACTCCGCGAGTGGGCAGACTTTATTTTGCTTACTATAACATCATTGTTCATGGTGGGGCTAAGGTGGGGCTAAGGTGGGGCTAAGCCATTTCTTGGTATGGCTCTAGTAGCCTATCCCAGCCACACCCTGACCGCAAATACCTCATTCCTTCCGTCTACTTGTATCCTAAATGCTTCTCGTTTTGCGCTGTCCCCCCGTTCAAAGGAAATCGCCGCCAATCATATTTCCAAGCTCGCGCCAGGGGGGGGGGGGGAGGGGTTACAAGGGTTAGGGCTCGCGTCTTGTGCTGCATTCACATGCACTCGGACATTAGAGATTTTCTCTCATAAATGTCCGATGAGCCACAACTTTTCTTTCAAAACAAAGCTGCCAACTGGGGTGTCAGCTGGGGTGGCAAGCATACTCTGCCAACCTTTAGGCCTCAGAAATCGGGAGCATTTCAAAATGCAAAATGGGGGGGTGCTAGTGGATCGCCGGAGCTGTTAGATTAACATTAACATGCTTATTGTAGTTGTAAGTGCACTGCCTTGCGGCCTGTAGCACCGTTCTTGATGGAGCATATGTGTGGGCTGGACCTGTATTTTACAGGAAAGGAGTGAGCAGAGAGTAGAGTAGTTGTCGATTCTTGTTCGGTTTTCTGTGAATATCTGCCTCACCCTCTCAAACTTTGAGTTGCGCGCGCTACTAAAGAGACGTGTTACCATGGAAACCAAACAATGGTGTAGCTGTATTAAAGTCAGAGTGGAAACAGTCGTGTGTAAATCTGATTTTTTCAGAAATCGGGAGAAATGCGGGAGAAATATGACCCCGGGAGGAAACCGGGAGAGGGCAATGAAATCGGGAGTCTCCCGCGAAAATCGGGAGGGTTGACAAGTATGGTGGCAAGGCATTTTTCTGAGGTGGCAGCTGCCACCCCGTGCCACCCTGTAAAACCGCCACTGCTAGGGAGGCGCCCAGGTGGCATCCTTACTAGGTGCCCGAACTACCTCAACTGCCCCTTTCACGTTCAGAAGTCAAGCCTAACTTTCTGCCACAGATCGAGAGGCAGTTATTAAGAGAAAGTTTAATGCAGATAGAAACTAATCGTCAGTGAGCTTCACATTTTATATTCTCTAAAACAGAGGAGGAACATCTGTCTGCGGAGGCTTCGGGGCAGCGCTGGGATTATTCTCGTGACAAAGAAATAAAACTGATAAGAATCTGCATGTAGATGAGCGAGTGGGCGGACACCAACGGTTTATTTCAGTCTCACTCTCAGAGGTCAGAGAGACACTTTTATTCCTCGTGTCTCTATGGTGACAAGTTTGCAGCTTCGCGAGGTGTTTATGAGCTGTAGCGACATTCAAACTTCTTATAATTATAATTATAATTAGAGTAAGAAAGGTGTGTTTTCCTCCATGACATCAGGCTGCAGGAAAATCACTGGTGAATATTCTCTTTTAAAACTCTTGGCATTCTCGTCCTGAAATACCCTGAAGGACAAAAAGTAGATGTGATATTATACTGATGATTAGAGGAGATTAGACCCCAAGAGGTCAAACTAATGGTACATCTCCAAAAATCGAAAAAGATATATAGGATTTGGAGAAGTAATCATGCATTTGGTTTGTTTTAAAGATCTTCTTCTCAGTTTCTACTCACAATATAAAATGTGAAGCTGACAGATGATTAGTTTTCTATCTGCATAAAGCTTCTCCCAATAACTGCCTCTAAGTCTGTGGGAGAAAGTTAGACATGACTTCGACAAACCAATCTGTGAAACATGGGGTTAATAGGATTTGTATATCTGCATTAGTGTTGTTTATGCAGGACTAATTCTCCAAACTCTAAAATAGTATAATACTTTGTCTGTGAAGTTAAAAGACTTCTTATTGTCCCCCTCTCGCTTTGAAACAGATGTTCTCTGTGAGCGTGGGGTTTCTTATGCATGATATCATTGTGATAAACGGCGCTGCACCTGAGGAGAGCAAGGAGCTGTTAGATGTTTGTAGAGAAGCCTCAGCTGAATGAGGCAGTTTGTGTATCATGTACTCTGATGACATTTTAGTGAGTAAAGGAACTGCATATGAACTCAATCTGCTCTAAATGTTATTCAACTTGCCTTCGGAACGTTTTTATCTCGAGATCCTGATTTTTTTAATCTAATTCCAGCTCAGCGGATATCACCCCTGCTAATATAACGCGGGAGAAAAGCAGAATGACTGAAATAAATCAGTGCACTTGATATCTCTGTGTCTTCTCGGGTCTTTTTTCTACGTTCACACAGAAGAAAAGTGGCTTTAAAACGACTCACTTTCATAAAAAGCCCATTATCAGCGGATCGATCGCACCGGAACATTCCTGTAATTTCCCCCGAGTGAGAAATAATAAAGAGAGGCCACGCTCATTCAGAGAAAAACGGATTATAAATACGGTGTGTGTGTTTG
>NC_136909.1:89565890-89595890 GCF_949606895.1 Notothenia rossii
TAAATATTTTTTTCCTTCTAGGGTGCGTTCACACCAGCCTTGTGTAGTCCGGTTGAATCGAACCCTGGTGCGTTTAGCCGCTTGGTGCGGTTCGTTTGGGTCGGTGTGAACGCAGTCCGAGACCTCTGAAGTGAACTAAACAACCAGACTCTGGTCCGCTAAAAGAGGTGGTCTCGGAGCGCTTGCTAGTGAACTCTGGAGCGGTTCATCGCTGGTGTGAACGCAGCCAGCACCAAAACATAGGAAGCGTAGTATTTACACGTCACAAGAACGCGGGTGTCTTCCAAATCTTTAGCGAAAGAGTCTTTCGCTAAAGATTTTTTAAGACATCCTCAGTTGTTAAAGAGTGAAGCAGAATGAAGTGTTGAACAGTGTCGTCACAGTAAAAAGGCTCCGTCAACTATATATAAAAATCAGAGCCACCTGTCGTCGGTGAAACGCCCTCCTGACTGCAGAACGTCTCACTATGTGTGTTATAATGTTTTTTAACGGACGTTGTTTGATTATATAATCACATGCCGAGCCGCTAGTGTCTGTTGATCTCCAGATTAACAGCAGCATGAGAATAACCTGCCGAAAGTAACGATGCTCCATGGCGGAGGCTCCGGTTGAAATTGCCGGGATTTGCGTTTTTACCCCCTCAATGTCTGACCAATGGGTGAACAGCATTTCCGTGCACTTGTGTTTAAAGTTTATAGTCTGTTTGAGTTTTGCCCGTGTGAACAAAAAACCGAACCTTCTGGAGAATGAAACAATGTAACAAACTGTGGTCTGGTCTGAGAGTCAGTTACACCTGAGTAAAACTCAGGGAAGGTGATTGTCAAGTGCCAACAATCAGGAGAGATATTTGATAGTTGGTGCTTGAGAAGACTAAACATTTATCTGCAGATCTCTATAAAGTATATTCATTACTCGTTATTCTCTACTAATAGTTCATTAAAGACTGTATAATGGCTATTTTGCACATCCCTTTCAAGATTTCAAGATTTTCTAAGGTTTATTGGCTTATCATATACACAACTATGGTGTAGTTATGCAATGAATGAAACACTTGGGTCACAGGTTCAACAGTGCATCACAAGACATCTATCAATATGTGTATACCTCCACCATTAAACTGTCATATTCTGCACATTTCTTATTCTATCCACATAAGAGTATAATTAATGTGTATAATATCAGTTAAAATAAGTGCTTCAACATAGTTAACATTGCAGGAAAGCAATATATTAGACGTTAAGTACTTTGTCAGGCTTAATATTTATCTGTAGATACCCCCAAAGCTTTTTTCTTATTTGAGAGAAGACCTTAATCTAAAGTATTATTTAATGTGTTAATAAAGGTTAATTAGTTTGTCTGTTTTGCTCATCCTCATATTAATATCTTTGCACATCCAGCTCTAAACTGTTTTATTGAGATCACTTACAGTATCTTCTTGATTTTTTATATTCTATATTTCTATCATTGACCTTCTACTTTCCCCCTATTAAAGTATATACTCTTAATATTGTTTTCATCAAATAACATTATTCAACAAAAATAACATTATTCAAGCATGTTTCTACACTCTCGCTGTTAGGGATTAATTTTGTCTTACTCCTTTGAGTCTAACCTTTTCTGTGTGTTGACGTTTACGACCAACCCTGAGTCTGTTATCTGTCTTAAGGAATGGGAGGCGTCAGCTATTGTTGATATTACCAGATCAACTATCGGGCACAGAGGGTTTTATGACTGTGGGAACGCTGGCTTCTAAGCACCACAGATCCAGTGTTTCCAGATGTGGGGGCTATCTCCAAGTGTTCCCAGAATGTTTACGTCAGCCCCCCAATATGTGGATGAACTCTCTGTAAGCTAGTTAAAAGGGGTATTCGAGAGAGAGGCTATTCAGGATTGACATGGCAACCCACCAGTGCAGTCAGAATCTCTGGCTGTGTGATTTGTGATGTGAATTTCTCCGGTCGATACTTGTAATAAACACCAGTGTTTGACATCAAAGCTCCAACTCTCCTCGTGTCTCTCTGAGTCCTGACTCTCCATTGCTGCAGAAGTTTCCCTTACACACACAAGGTACACACAACCATAATAACTTTGTATTATTAGTGTAGGACACTTATATGTATAACATCTGAAGATGTGTAGTTTTATTCATGTTTTCACATACTTTTCCAGGATATTGCTATATTATTTCACAAGTTTTACTTCTAATATCTGATTTGTAAAACATCACAGACAGGAAGGTATATCCGTCATTTAATGGTAAGCTATTGACATTCTGAATCCATAGATGTGTCTCCCATCATCCAAATCCCCTGACTATTCTCTCAACTCAGTATTTACATTCTTATATTCAAAGAAAATCACTAATATCTTTAAAAACGTCCTTTTCTATCAGCTGTGCACCGTTATGGTGTAAATATAACCTATCTACCAATTGGATCAAATATAAAAGTCAGCTGAATTAGTGTTGATCCTGCGAGGAGACGTGTTGTGTGAAGAGAAATTGAAGACTTTTAATTGCTGATATATTTATGAACCACGTCACGTATTCAGTGTTGGTGGCAGTTCTTCCAGTTTTTAGAAGTCTTCTCATCAGGGCTCTATAAATAGAGAACTACGGCAGATGTGTGATATTGAATGCAGCCGAACCGTGTATTACAATGCCGTTATGTGATGACTTCCAAAGAGAAAAGCAAGAACACTCGGAATTAAGTATTATTTTCTTTTTTTTCAAATGTTTTTCGGATTTGATATCGCATAAACACCATATCCCAATGAGTATTGCGGCTGAAACATCCAAATCACCGAGCTTCAAGATGAGGATCTTGGGTAATCAGTTCAGTGGGTGTGTATTGCAATGATGCTCGAAATGTCCCTTATAGGCCTACGTCTGTTTCCGGTCACTTTATCTTGAAATTCAGTTCCTGAGGAACGGCTAAAAAGCCAGAGATTATAGAATTAAACGAATAAATAAAAAACAAGGATAATTGTGTGTTAATGGTGAATAAATAACAGTGTGTTATTTAGAAAAGAATAACAAATACAGATGTCAGTATTCTGAGGCTCTGAGCCATTTATTTTCCTCACAGATGGCAAAAAAAGTCTGACATTATAAGAATTAAAATAAAAACAATAATTGTGGCTTGATATTGAGTAAGAACATGTTTTTATGAACCACACAGCTTCCGGTCTTCCACGACCCGAACGGACAAAAAGACGTGCTGCAGGCACAAAAAAGACTACCAATAGAAATACATTGCTTTTAAAATCGTTCTGTGTGACACGAAAAAAAGGGGAAAATGGTGTTGGTGAACACGAATCAATAGATTACATGTTGTGACTATAACACGAAATGCCGTGAGACTGGGTTGCATGACTTCACGTCTCCACCGCTAAGCTAAAGGAGGCTAATGTTGGGCTATAAAGGAACTACAGCACGGTCACATGACTTCACGTCTCCACCGCTAAGCTAAAGGTGACTAATGTTGGGCTATAAAGGAACTACAGCACGGTCACATGACTTCACGTCTCCACCGCTAAGCTAAAGGAGGCTAATGTTGGGCTATAAAGGAACTACAGCACTGTCACATGACTTCACGTCACCACCGCTAAGCTAAAGGAGACTAATGTTGGGCTATAAAGGAACTACAGCACGGTCACATGACTTCACGTCTCCACCGCTAAGCTAAAGGAGACTAATGTTGGGCTATAAAGGAACTACAGCACGGTCACATGACTTCACGTCACCACCGCTAAGCTAAAGGAGGCTAATGTTGGGCTATAAAGGAACTACAGCACGGTCACATGACTTCACGTCACCACCGCTAAGCTAAAGGTGGCTAATGTTGGGCTATAAAGGAACTTCTCTTCTTCTCTTCATCCTCTGACTGTAAAAAAGATAATTGACTTCCTGTTGGATGCTCAGGAATAGATTTGCGAAGACATCTGTTAACGACAACTTGTAAAACTGATCCTCCTCATCCTCGCCTCTGATTGGCTGAGCTGGAGCCGCTGTTAAACACCTAATAAAGGCACACCTGTGACCGCAGAAATGTTCATTTAAATGTTAATGCACCCAGAGGAGGAGTGAACCCGCTCGTCAACCACTCCATTTTTATTGCAGAGGATAATAAAAAGAGAGTCTCATTTACTGAGCGTGTCTGCTGCTGCCTGTAGGAAATCAGCATAAAAAAAACAGCATAAAGAGCGTCTCCCTCGCTGGGAATAAATAAAAAAACATGTTGAGTTCAGGTGGTTTCTCTCATTTGAGTTAATAGTTTAAAAATATAATTTACCTTATTACATGATTATCAGAAAAGTAATTGGCTTGTAGTTTTATGAGTGATTTATTAAAAAAAACGCCCAAAATGAACTGGTTTTAATATATTTTTTGGGGGGATTTGCTTATTTTGTCTGGTTTACATCATTGATTATTGAATACAGTATGAGATAAAACACATGTACAGAATACTGTTTTTTTGTGGGGCTGTTGTTCCATCAAAACGAGCAGTTTGAAGACGCCACAGTAGGTTTTTTGTGTGGTTTAGGACATGTACACACAGTTAATACTGTAAAGACAAATATTCACATCATTTTTGCAGCTTTTTACAATTAATTTCTCAAGAAAATTCCAGAAAATCAGTGTGTGTGTGTGTGTGTGTGTGTGTGTGTGTGTGTGTGTGTGTGTGTGTGTGTGTGTGCGTGTGTGTGTGTGTGTGTGTGTCGGTGCGTGTGGGGGGGGTTTGTGGGTGGGTGTGTGTGTGTGTGTGTGTGTGTGTGTGGGGGGGGAGCTGGTTGTGGGTGTGTGTGTGTGTGTGTGTGTGTGGGGGGGGGGGGGGTTTGTGGGTGTGTGTGTGTGTGTGTGGGGGGGGGGGTTGTGGGTGTGTGTGTGTGTGTGTGTGTTTGTGTGGGGGGAGGGGGTGCGTGTGTGTGTGTGTGTGTGTTTGTGTGTGTGTGTGTGTGTCGGTGCGTGTGGGGGGGGGTTTGTGGGTGGGTGTGTGTGTGTTTGTGTGTGTGTGTGTGTGTGTGTGGGGGGGGGGGGGGTTTGTGGGTGTGTGTGTGTGTGTGTGTGGGGGGGGGTTGTGGGTGTGTGTGTGTGTGTGTGTGTGTGTGTTTGTGTGGGGGGAGGGGGTGCGTGTGTGTGTGTGTGTGTGTGTGTGTGTGTGTGTGTGTGTGTGTGTGTGTGTGTGTGTGTGTGTGTGTGTGTGTGTGTGTGTCTGATCCTCTCCTCCTCCTCAATTACATCCAAACACAGCGAGGAGGAAGAGGGGAGAGCATGGGAGCAGAAAATTAAAGAATAATCCGGAGAGAGGCCACGGTGATTTAAGGAGAAAATTATTTTATAAATCCTGAGAACTGATTTCACTTCAGAGCAAAGGAGCCGTCAGCGGCGCAAAGTCTCTGGATAAAGTCTCTAGAGGAAGTCTCTGGAGGAAGTCTCTAGAGGAAGTCTCTGGATGAAGTCTCTGGATGAAGTCTCTGGAGGAAGTCTCTGGAGGAAGTCTCTGGATGAAGTCTCTGGATAAAGTCTCTGGATGAAGTCTCTGGATGAAGTCTCTGGATAAAGTCTCTGGATAAAGTCTCTGGATGAAGTCTCTGGATGAAGTCTCTGGATAAAGTCTCTGGATAAAGTCTCTGGAGGAAGTCTCTGGAGGAAGTCTCTGGAGGAAGTCTCTGGATAAATTCTCTGGATAAAGTCTCTGGAGGAAGTCTCTGGAGGAAGTCTCTGGATAAAGTCTCTGGATAAAGTCTCTGGAGGAAGTCTCTGGAGGAAGTCTCTGGAGCAAGTCTCTAGAGGAAGTCTCTGGATAAAGTCTCTGGATAAAGTCTCTGGAGGAAGTCTCTGGAGGAAGTCTCTGGATGAAGTCTCTTGAGGAAGTCTCTAGAGGAAGTCTCTGGATGAAGTCTCTGGAGGAAGTCTCTGGATAAAGTCTCTGGAGGAAGTCTGTGGAGGAAGTCTCTGGATAAAGTCTCTGGAGGAAGTCTCTGGAGGAAGTCTCTGGAGCAAGTCTCTAGAGGAAGTCTCTGGATGAAGTCTCTGGATAAAGTCTCTGGATGAAATCTCTGGACGAAGTCTCTGGATAAAGTCTCTGGAGGAAGTCTCTTGAGGAAGTCTCTGGATGAAGTCTCTTGAGGAAGTCTCTGGATGAAGTCTCTAGAGGAAGTCTCTGGAGGAAGTCTCTGGAGGAAGTCTCTGGATGAAGTCTCTTGAGGAAGTCTCTGGATAAAGTCTCTAGAGGAAGTCTCTTGAGGAAGTCTCTGGATGAAGTCTCTGGATGAAGTCTCTTGAGGAAGTCTCTGGATAAAGTCTCTAGAGGAAGTCTCTGGATGAAGTCTCTTGAGGAAGTCTCTGGATGAAGTCTCTAGAGGAAGTCTCTGGATAAAGTCTCTGGAGGAAGTCTCTGGAGGAAGTCTCTGGATAAAGTCTCTGGAGGAAGTCTCTGGATGAAGTCTCTTGAGGAAGTCTCTTGAGGAAGTCTCTGGAGGAAGTCTCTGGAGGAAGTCTCTGGAGGAAGTCTCTGGATGAAGTCTCTTGAGGAAGTCTCTGGATGAAGTCTCTAGATGAAGTCTCTGGATGAAGTCTCTAGAGGAAGTCTCTGGAGCAAGTCTCTAGAGGAAGTCTCTGGAGGAAGTCTCTGGATAAAGTCTCTGGATGAAATCTCTGGACGAAGTCTCTGGATAAAGTCTCTTGAGGAAGTCTCTTGAGGAAGTCTCTGGATGAAGTCTCTTGAGGAAGTCTCTGGATGAAGTCTCTTGAGGAAGTCTCTGGATAAAGTCTCTGGATGAAGTCTCTTGAGGAAGTCTCCGGATTAAGTCTCTAGAGGAAGTCTCTGGAGGAAGTCTTTAGAGGAAGTCTCTGGATGAAGTCTCTGGAGCAAGTCTCTTGAGGAAGTCTCTGGATGAAGTCTCTGGAGGAAGTCTCTGGAGGAAGTCTCTAGAGGAAGTCTCTGGAGGAAGTCTCTAGAGGAAGTCTCTGGATGAAGTCTCTGGATGAAGTCTCTGGAGGAAGTCTCTAGAGGAAGTCTCTGGATGAAGTCTCTGGAGGAAGTCTCTGGAGGAAGTCTCTGGATGAAGTCTCTGGATAAAGTCTCTGGATGAAGTCTCTGGATGAAGTCTCTGGATAAAGTCTCTGGATAAAGTCTCTGGATGAAGTCTCTGGATGAAGTCTCTGGATAAAGTCTCTGGATAAAGTCTCTGGAGGAAGTCTCTGGAGGAAGTCTCTGGAGGAAGTCTCTGGATAAATTCTCTGGATAAAGTCTCTGGAGGAAGTCTCTGGAGGAAGTCTCTGGATAAAGTCTCTGGATAAAGTCTCTGGAGGAAGTCTCTGGAGGAAGTCTCTGGAGCAAGTCTCTAGAGGAAGTCTCTGGATAAAGTCTCTGGATAAAGTCTCTGGAGGAAGTCTCTGGAGGAAGTCTCTGGATGAAGTCTCTTGAGGAAGTCTCTAGAGGAAGTCTCTGGATGAAGTCTCTGGAGGAAGTCTCTGGATAAAGTCTCTGGAGGAAGTCTGTGGAGGAAGTCTCTGGATAAAGTCTCTGGAGGAAGTCTCTGGAGGAAGTCTCTGGAGCAAGTCTCTAGAGGAAGTCTCTGGATGAAGTCTCTGGATAAAGTCTCTGGATGAAATCTCTGGACGAAGTCTCTGGATAAAGTCTCTGGAGGAAGTCTCTTGAGGAAGTCTCTGGATGAAGTCTCTTGAGGAAGTCTCTGGATGAAGTCTCTAGAGGAAGTCTCTGGAGGAAGTCTCTGGAGGAAGTCTCTGGATGAAGTCTCTTGAGGAAGTCTCTGGATAAAGTCTCTAGAGGAAGTCTCTTGAGGAAGTCTCTGGATGAAGTCTCTGGATGAAGTCTCTTGAGGAAGTCTCTGGATAAAGTCTCTAGAGGAAGTCTCTGGATGAAGTCTCTTGAGGAAGTCTCTGGATGAAGTCTCTAGAGGAAGTCTCTGGATAAAGTCTCTGGAGGAAGTCTCTGGAGGAAGTCTCTGGATAAAGTCTCTGGAGGAAGTCTCTGGATGAAGTCTCTTGAGGAAGTCTCTTGAGGAAGTCTCTGGAGGAAGTCTCTGGAGGAAGTCTCTGGAGGAAGTCTCTGGATGAAGTCTCTTGAGGAAGTCTCTGGATGAAGTCTCTAGATGAAGTCTCTGGATGAAGTCTCTAGAGGAAGTCTCTGGAGCAAGTCTCTAGAGGAAGTCTCTGGAGGAAGTCTCTGGATAAAGTCTCTGGATGAAATCTCTGGACGAAGTCTCTGGATAAAGTCTCTTGAGGAAGTCTCTTGAGGAAGTCTCTGGATGAAGTCTCTTGAGGAAGTCTCTGGATGAAGTCTCTTGAGGAAGTCTCTGGATAAAGTCTCTGGATGAAGTCTCTTGAGGAAGTCTCCGGATTAAGTCTCTAGAGGAAGTCTCTGGAGGAAGTCTTTAGAGGAAGTCTCTGGATGAAGTCTCTGGAGCAAGTCTCTTGAGGAAGTCTCTGGATGAAGTCTCTGGAGGAAGTCTCTGGAGGAAGTCTTTAGAGGAAGTCTCTGGATGAAGTCTCTGGAGCAAGTCTCTGGATAAAGTCTCTGGAGGAATTCTCTGGAGGAAGTCTTTAGAGGAAGTCTCTGGATGAAGTCTCTGGAGGAAGTCTCTAGAGGAAGTCTCTGGATGAAGTCTCTGGAGCAAGTCTCTGGATAAAGTCTCTAGAGGAAGTCTCTGGATGAAGTCTCTGGATAAAGTCTCTGGATAAAGTCTCTGGATAAAGTCTCTAGAGGAAGTCTCTGGATGAAGTCTCTGGATGAAGTCTCTGGATAAAGTCTCTGGAGGAAGTCTCTGGAGGAAGTCTCTGGATAAAGTCTCTGGATAAAGTCTCTGGATGAAGTCTCTGGATGAAGTCTCTGGATAAAGTCTCTGGATGAAGTCTCTGGATGAAGTCTCTGGATGAAGTCTCTGGATGAAGTCTCTGGATGAAGTCTCTGGATAAAGTATCTGGATGAAGTCTCTGGAGGAAGTCTCTGGATGAAGTCTCTGGATAAAGTCTCTGGAGGAAGTCTCTGGAGGAAGTCTCTGGAGCAAGTCTCTTGAGGAAGTCTCTGGATAAAGTCTCTGGATGAAGTCTCTGGAGGAAGTCTCTGGAGCAAGTCTCTAGAGGAAGTCACTAGAGGAAGTCTCTAAAGGAAGTCTCTAGAGGAAGTCTCTGGAGGAAATATCTGGATGAAGTCTCTCGAGGAAGTCTCTAAAGGAAGTCTCTTGAGGAAGTCTCTGGAGGAAGTCTCTGGAGGAAGTCTCTGGATAAAGTCTCTGGATGAAGTCTCTAGAGGAAGTCTCTGGATGAAGTCTCTGGATAAAGTCTCTGGATAAAGTCTCTAGAAGAAGTCTCTGGAGGAAGTCTCTGGAGGAAGTCTCTGGAGGAAGTCTCTGGATGAAGTCTCTGGAGGAAGTCTCTGGAAGAAGTCTCTGGAGGAAGTCTCTAGAGGAAGTCTCTGGAGGAAGTCTCTGGAGGAAGTCTCTTGGGGAAGTCTCTGGATGAAGTCTCTTGGGGAAGTCTCTGGAGGAAGTCTCTTGGGGAAGTCTCTGGATGAAGTCTCTTGAGGAAGTCTCTTGGGGAAGTCTCTGGATGAAGTCTCTTGGGGAAGTCTCTTGAGGAAGTCTCTTGGGGAAGTCTCTGGATGAAGTCTCTTGGGGAAGTCTCTGGATGAAGTCTCTTGGGGAAGTCTCTGGAGGAAGTCTCTGGAGGAAGTCTTTGGATGAAGGACTGCTGCGTCTTAATGATGAGGATCTTAAAGAAAGCTCCTAGTAATCCTCTCTGTTGGAAGAATATGAAAAAGGTGATCGTTGATAAAGTGCTGTATTTTAGCATTTACAGAGCCTCAGTGCACCAACGATGATTTGTGAATTACATCAGTATGTAGTGTCTCTACTTTAAAGAGTCCTCTCCTCCCCCACTTCCTCCTCTTCCTCCTGATCCTCCTCCTCCTCCTCCTTCTGTGGAAATGAATAAAAACATGTTCAGTTCATGCGGCCGCTCCCAAATGAATAAATTAATGTTCACTTGATTAAATAGCTGAAATAATTAGGACGGATAATCAGTTGGCTCCTCGTTTGATGAATAATTTCTGAAGAAGAATACACTGAATACAGAATCTCCATTTTAAAGAGACCCTATTCAAGACCATATGTAGAGAGGACTCTTTAAAGTAGAGACACTACATACTGATATACACCTGAACATCAGCAGGAGAGGACTCTTTAAAGTAGAGACACTACATACTGATATACACCTGAACATCAGCAGGAGAGGACTCTTTAAAGTAGAGACACTACATACTGATATACACCTGAACATCAGCAGGAGAGGACTCTTTAAAGTAGAGACACTACATACTGATATACACCTGAACATCAGCAGGAGAGGACTCTTTAAAGTAGAGACACTACATACTGATATATACCTGAACATCAGCAGGAGAGGACTCTTTAAAGTAGAGACACTACATACTGATATATACCTGAACATCAGCAGGAGAGGACTCTTTAAAGTAGAGACACTACATACTGATATACACCTGAACATCAGCAGGAGAGGACTCTTTAAAGTAGAGACACTACATACTGATATACACCTGAACATCAGCAGGAGAGGACTCTTTAAAGTAGTGACACTACATACTGATATACACCTGAACATCAGCAGGAGAGGACTCTTTAAAGTAGAGACACTACATACTGATATACACCTGAACATCAGCAGGAGAGGACTCTTTAAAGTAGAGACACTACATACTGATATACACCTGAACATCAGCAGGAGAAAACTCTTTAAAGTAGAGACACTACATACTGATATACACCTGAACATCATCAGGAGAGGACTCTTTAAAGTAGAGACACTACATACTGATATACACCTGAACATCAGCAGGAGAGGACTCTTTAAAGTAGAGACACTACATACTGATATACACCTGAACATCAGCAGGAGAGGACTCTTTAAAGTAGAGACACTACATACTGATATACACCTGAACATCAGCAGGAGAGGACTCTTTAAAGTAGAGACACTACATACTGATATACACCTGAACATCAGCAGGAGAGGACTCTTTAAAGTAGAGACACTACATACTGATATACACCTGAACATCAGCAGGAGAGGACTCTTTAAAGTAGTGACACTACATACTGATATACACCTGAACATCAGCAGGAGAGGACTCTTTAAAGTAGAGACACTTCATACTGATATACACCTGAACATCAGCAGGAGAGGACTCTTTAAAGTAGAGACACTACATACTGATATACACCTGAACATCAGCAGGAGAGGACTCTTTAAAGTAGAGACACTACATACTGATATACACCTGAACATCAGCAGGAGAGGACTCTTTAAAGCAGAGACACTACATACTGATATACACCTGAACATCAGCAGGAGAGGACTCTTTAAAGTAGAGACACTACATACTGATATACACCTGAACATCAGCAGGAGAGGACTCTTTAAAGTAGAGACACTACATACTGATATACACCTGAACATCAGCAGGAGAGGACTCTTTAAAGCAGAGACACTACATACTGATATACACCTGAACATCAGCAGGAGAGGACTCTTTAAAGTAGAGACACTACATACTGATACACACCTGAACATCAGCAGGAGAGGACTCTTTAAAGTAGAGACACTACATGCTGATATACACCTGAACATCAGCAGGAGAGGACTCTTTAAAGTAGAGGCACTATATACTGATATACACCTGAACATCTGCAGGAGAGGACTCTTTAAAGTAGAGACACTACATACTGATATACACCTGAACATCAGCAGGAGAGGACTCTTTAAAGTAGAGACACTACATACTGATACACACCTGAACATCAGCAGGAGAGGACTCTTTAAAGTAGAGACACTACATACTGATACACACCTGAACATCAGCAGGAGAGGACTCTTTAAAGTAGAGACACTACAT
This sequence comes from Notothenia rossii, assembly GCF_949606895.1. Classification (NCBI taxonomy): domain Eukaryota; kingdom Metazoa; phylum Chordata; class Actinopteri; order Perciformes; family Nototheniidae; genus Notothenia; species Notothenia rossii. The sequence continues at coordinate 89,577,827 of NC_136909.1, forward strand.
GCTGATATACACCTGAACATCAGCAGGAGAGGACTCTTTAAAGCAGAGACACTACATACTGATATACACCTGAACATCAGCAGGAGAGGACTCTTTAAAGTAGAGACACTACATACTGATATACACCTGAACATCAGCAGGAGAGGACTCTTTAAAGTAGAGACACTACATACTGATATACACCTGAACATCAGCAGGAGAGGACTCTTTAAAGTAGAGACACCACTGTGTGTCTTTGAGGGAAATTGTGGTGGTATCTCTCTATTCCCTGACAATGAAATGATAATACCGTTCGCTCTGCATGAGTTCAGAGTCTTGAAATGACATGCGATAATAATCACGGTGAAGGATTCACAGAAAAGAGGAAGCTGTGGACGGATTATCTAAAGAAAGAGTGACAGATGATCTCTGCAGAGAAACCTAAACACCCCGAAGAGAGGACAGAATATAAACGGCAGTATATAGAATATAATGTAAAAATAGAAAGCGGTATATTAACACGGTTCAAAAAACTCCATCTGCTGATGACGACTTTATCACATGATAAAAATAACCATCTCTATTAACAGAGCTTTAATTGACTCACTGGGCGGAGGACACATATGGAGGAAGAGGCTGGAAACTCTCCAGATAAACACAAACTTTATTTATATATTTAAATCAGGAGACACTTCAGTTGTTGACACATATGATGGAAATCTAATGGTGGCTTCGACCCAAATCCTGATATATCTTAAGGGGGAAGCCTTGAGTTCAATAGGAAACGTGTTGAGCTTCTTATTATTTAACTGAAAACATATCGTCTGTTTTACTTGTTTTCTAATAAATATTGACGTAGAGAGAGGTGCAGGGACGAGTCCTGAAACCAGGAAGTGAGTCAGCATTCACCACTTCCTGTTCCCTCGTCTCAGAGCCAGTGGGATCTCTCCAAAGGATGTTGGAAAATATCTGTAAATCAGGTCTGTGGTTGAGACTCATGTAAGAGATGGATCACAGTTTGTTCTACACATTAAATCCATCAGCAGTGACCCCACTGGTGATTTCTGAAGAGTGGACGTGTCTGAAAAACGATGGTTGTTACCAAGTGGCTGAATAGGACTACAGAAGTCGTGGAGGCCGTTGTACGTCATTACGGCGAACACGTAAACACTCCTCTAAGTTAGTTTCTGTTCTGCTTGAAAGCAAGTCCCTGCCTCCTGCAGACTGTTCAAACAAACACTTCAACTCGTTCCATCTAGAATCTGTATGTTTGAATATGGATCTGAAGTTGGCGTGACGTTGAAGTCGTGCTGCTGGACTCGGCTGTAGTTCCTTTATAGCATAACGTTAGCATTTAGCTTCTGGACGTTAGATTTATGATTAGAACATTATAAAAGTAGACATGTGGAGATTATCCTGAACAAAACGTGCATTCATCAAACAGGTTCCTTTTCCACAGACCTTATTTCCAGCTATTTTCCAAAATCCTGTGGAGAAATCCCGTTGCTTTATATCGAGGGACCCAGCAGCTTCCTGCAGGGTGAATACGTCATCCCTGCTCCGCTCTATTGTCCTTATATTTACCATAAATACACGTTCAGTCAAGATGAGTCATCCATTTGCATTTTACAGGAAGAGTAGAATAGGGATTTTTATATACACATATTCAGAAATAATTTTTCAACACATAAACCACATTACAAGACGTATATTAACAATTAAGGTACAGAATAAGAACTTTTATTGTTCATTTAATTGTGTTTCAAATCATGGTTTCCCCAAATGCCAAGTTCATGTCATCAGAGAGAGGTTACTCTGAGACAAGGAAACTTGGATTGAAATGATATAAAAGTACTTGAGAAATGAAACAAATATGGAGGCAAACAGAAATACAACTCAATTAAGGGATGTTTTTATTTTAAATTGAAGACTTTTTAAGGACAAACCGGTCTGCAGTGAAACAAACGAAGAGTTTCCCCTGTAAGACTCAGGTGATGCTGTTTCTGTCCTGATCTATAAACCTGTTTCATTTCTGGTTTCAACAAACCTCATGTGTGGCAGGAAAATAAATAAATAAATGAAGATTTATCTGGCTTTATAACAACTTCAACACGACTCAGCCAATCAGAGCGGAGAGATTAAACCGACAACCAATCAGAGCGAGGTAATGACACGAAGAGGACAGCGAGGCATGAAGAGGAGAAGATATTAAGAGGAGGAAGAGGAGGAGAAGACGTTACATTAGCAGGAGGAAGAGGAGGACGAGGAAGAGGAGACATAATGAGGAGGAAGAGAAAGAGTTGAAGGAGGAAGAGGAGAAATAGTTCTGCTGCAACAGCACACACAGCAAAACTTCTCAGTCCACAGCCAGATAAATAGCTTTACACACACACACACACACACACACACACACACACACACACACACACACACACACACACACACACACACACACACACACACACACACACACACACACACACACACACACACACACACACACACACACACACACACACACACACACACACACACACACACACACACAAAACTAAATAAATAGCTTTATGCTCAGCAACAGCCAAAGTGGGTCAGACATCAAAGTAGCCACTCGAAAAGCTGCTGGAGCTGTCGACACACACACACACACACACACACACACACACACACACACACACACACACACACACACACACACACACACACACACACATACACACACTTGTGCTTACTCCAAATTGCCACACTCTACTCCTCTTCTTTCCCTCCTCACTCTTCTTGCTTTCTCTTCGACTCACACACACACACACACACACACACACACACACACACACACACACACACACACACACACACACACACACACACACACACACACACACACACACACACATATAGCTTCTAGCATCTTGTAAATTGCAGCGGGTGCCATGGCTGACCAAATAACAGCAATCAGGAAGTCTGAGTGCTGAGGGACAACTGCTGCCGGCCACTTCAGACACACACACACACACACACACACACACACACACACACACACACACACACACACACAGGCCAACAGGAGGTCAGATAATGGAGGTGCAGTGTGTGTACACTCAGGCTTGTATAATCCTAAAGTAGCAAAACACAACTTCACTATTTCCAAAGAACTGTTTCAAAAACTAGACGTTCTGTAACTTATTCAGAACATCAGGAGAAAACGCAGGAAGATATTGAAACACATGATAATTCATTCCTAATGCTGTTCATTCACCTCATGCTTCACCTATGGCACTACATCACCTTTCCATGTGTTGAATGAACTGTTAGTAAGTTATACTTCCTCAGGCAAGAAACTACCCATTTCTAACAATATGTGATCAGTTTATCAAAATAACACATATTTTGGAATTTACTGCAACGTTTGGATCTACGAGGAGCTGCTAGCTTGTTCGCTAGCTAGCTTGTTGGATAGACAGCTAATGTATGCTAGCTTGTTAAGTAGCCTGCTAACATTTGCAAGCTTGTAAGATAAGACGTTAAGAGGCAACCCAGTCCCATTGCATTTCGTGTTATAGTCACAACATTTTATCAATTATTGTTTTTATTTTAAATCGTATAATGTCGGACTTTTTCTGCCGTCTGTGAGGAAAAGAAATGGGCTCAGAGCCTCAGAATACTGACATCTGTAGTGCCGAGGACATGAGAGTCGGAGGCGGTGCAATGGAGATGTGAAAGGATACTTTAATAGAGAGCAGAATAGGACATGTTGTCGGGTCGCAGCCCGGGTCGACAAGAGAAAGAGCCAAGAGGGCACACACCATATATAAGTAACACATAACATGTCCGTGTGGGAACAATAGCCGCAACTGTAGTTCCCAGTTTCAATTATGAACCCAGTGTATAAATAGGTGGATAATTGTGTGTTATTGGTGAGTAAATAACAGTGTGTTATTTAGAAAAGAATAACAAGTTAAAAGGAAAAAAAGATTTATAAAATACAGATGTCAGTATTCTGAGGCTCTGAGCCATTTCTTTTCCTCACAGACGACAAAAAAAGTCAGACATTATACGATTTAAAATAAAAACAATAATCGTGATTTGATATTGAGTAAGAACATGTTTTTATTAACCACACAGCTTCCGGTCTTCCAGGACCCGCAGGCTGCAGGCACGAAACATACTACCAATAGAAATACATTGCTTTTCAAATCGTTCTGTGTGACACGAAAAAAAGTGGAAAATGGTGTTGGAGAACACGAATCAATAGATTACATGTCGTGACTATAACATGAAATGCCGTGAGACTGGGGTGTAAGAGGTTAGTCCAACAAGTACTTTTAAGAGGACTTTTGCCAAGTTGAGAATATGTAAGTCAACAGATGTAAAGCTGTTGTTTCTATGACTCCAATAAGCATTCAGACCTTTGAATACACAGAAGAAAGGATATAAAAAGTACCAACGTGTTTGGCGTACTGGAAGTAACTTTAAGGTCGATTAAAAAAAACACTTCTAAACTCCTGAATTGCATCAGTTCAGTGTCAGAAACCGAGATACATGAGTCACACACATCACCTCCGCTCTAAATAACCCTCTGTAGTTACTCCTCTCTTTGCACATTTGAGGATTTCTCTGAAGTGAAACCTGCCTTTGAGAGCGTCTACAGTACTGTCTGGATTTAGCTCTGACACAGCAGCATGATTTATTGCAGCAGACAGCCAGCGTTCCCTCTGTCAGGAGGCGGTAATGGGAGCCAATTGAAGAGTGAGAGAAACATTGTGTTGCCCTGATTGTTGGACTATAGCAGCGCTGAGGGAATGTGCTGTTCATTCTCCATCACTTCAAACTGCAGAGCTGCAAAACTCCCCAAACTGCATTTTAAATACATGTAAAGTCACTGTTTAAAAAGAGTCCATATCCTGATGTGCAGGTGTATATCAATATGTAGTGTCTCTACTTTAAAGAGTCTTCTCCTGCTGATGTTCAGGTGTATATCAGTATGTAGTGTCTCTACTTTAAAGAGTCCTCTCCTGTTGATGTTCAGGTGTATATCAGTATGTAGTGTCTCTACTTTAAAGAGTCCTCTCCTGCTGATGTTCAGGTGTATATCAGTATGTAGTGTCTCTACTTTAAAGAGTCCTCTCCTGCTGATGTACAGGTGTATATCAGTATGTAGTGTCTCTACTTTAAAGAGTCATCTCCTGCTGATGTTCAGGTGTATATCAGTGTGTAGTGTCTCTACTTTAAAGAGTGCTCTCCTGCTGATGTTCAGGTGTATATCAGTATGTAGTGTCTCTACTTTAAAGAGTCCTCTCCTGCTGATGTTCAGGTGTATATCAGTGTGTAGTGTCTCTACTTTAAAGAGTCCTCTCCTGCTGATGTTCAGGTGTATATCAGTATGTAGTGTCTCTACTTTAAAGAGTCCTCTCCTGCTGATGTTCAGGTGTATATCAGTATGTAGTGTCTCTACTTTAAAGAGTCCTCTCCTGCTGATGTTCAGGTGTATATCAGTATGTAGTGTCTCTACTTTAAAGAGTCTTCTCCTGCTGATGTTCAGGTGTATATCAGTATGTAGTGTCTCTACTTTAAAGAGTCCTCTCCTGTTGATGTTCAGGTGTATATCAGTATGTAGTGTCTCTACTTTAAAGAGTCCTCTCCTGCTGATGTTCAGGTGTATATCAGTATGTAGTGTCTCTACTTTAAAGAGTCCTCTCCTGCTGATGTACAGGTGTATATCAGTATGTAGTGTCTCTACTTTAAAGAGTCATCTCCTGCTGATGTTCAGGTGTATATCAGTGTGTAGTGTCTCTACTTTAAAGAGTCCTCTCCTGCTGATGTTCAGGTGTATATCAGTATGTAGTGTCTCTACTTTAAAGAGTCCTCTCCTGCTGATGTTCAGGTGTATATCAGTGTGTAGTGTCTCTACTTTAAAGAGTCCTCTCCTGCTGATGTTCAGGTGTATATCAGTATGTAGTGTCTCTACTTTAAAGAGTCCTCTCCTGCTGATGTTCAGGTGTATATCAGTATGTAGTGTCTCTACTTTAAAGAGTCCTCTAATGCTGATGTTCAGGTGTATATCAGTATGTAGTGTCTCTACTTTAAAGAGTCCTCTCCTGCTGATGTTCAGGTGTATATCAGTGTGTAGTGTCTCTACTTTAAAGAGTCCTCTCCTGCTGATGTTCAGGTGTATTAGTATGTAGTGTCTCTACTTTAAAGAGTCCTCTCCTGCTGATGTTCAGGTGTATATCAGTATGTAGTGTCTCTACTTTAAAGAGTCCTCTCCTGCTGATGTTCAGGTGTATATCAGTGTGTAGTGTCTCTACTTTAAAGAGTCCTCTCCAGCTGATGTTCAGGTGTATATCAGTATGTAGTGTCTCTACTTTAAAGAGTCCTCTCCTGCTGATGTTCAGGTGTATATCAGTATGTAGTGTCTCTACTTTAAAGAGTCCTCTCCTGCTGATGTTCAAGTGTATATCAGTATGTAGTGTCTCTGCTTTAAAGAGTCCTCTCCTGCTGATGTTCAGGTGTATATCAGTATGTAGTGTCTCTACTTTAAAGAGTCCTCTCCTGCTGATGTTCAGGTGTATATCAGTATGTAGTGTCTCTGCTTTAAAGAGTCCTCTCCAGCTGATGTTCAGGTGTATATCAGTATGTAGTGTCTCTACTTTAAAGAGTCCTCTCCTGCTGATGTTCAGGTGTATATCAGTATGTAGTGTCTCTACTTTAAAGAGTCCTCTCCTGCTGATGTTCAAGTGTATATCAGTATGTAGTGTCTCTACTTTAAAGAGTCCTCTCCTGCTGATGTTCAGGTGTATATCAGTATGTAGTGTCTCTACTTTAAAGAGTCCTCTCCTGCTGATGTTCAGGTGTATATCAGTATGTAGTGTCTCTGCTTTAAAGAGTCCTCTCCAGCTGATGTTCAGGTGTATATCAGTATGTAGTGTCTCTACTTTAAAGAGTCCTCTCCTGCTGATGTTCAGGTGTATATCAGTATGTAGTGTCTCTACTTTAAAGAGTCCTCTCCTGCTGATGTTCAGGTGTATATCAGTGTGTAGTGTCTCTACTTTAAAGAGTCCTCTCCTGCTGATGTTCAGGTGTATTAGTATGTAGTGTCTCTACTTTAAAGAGTCCTCTCCTGCTGATGTTCAGGTGTATATCAGTATGTAGTGTCTCTACTTTAAAGAGTCCTCTCCTGCTGATGTTCAGGTGTATATCAGTGTGTAGTGTCTCTACTTTAAAGAGTCCTCTCCAGCTGATGTTCAGGTGTATATCAGTATGTAGTGTCTCTACTTTAAAGAGTCCTCTCCTGCTGATGTTCAGGTGTATATCAGTATGTAGTGTCTCTGCTTTAAAGAGTCCTCTCCAGCTGATGTTCAGGTGTATATCAGTATGTAGTGTCTCTACTTTAAAGAGTCCTCTCCTGCTGATGTTCAGGTGTATATCAGTATGTAGTGTCTCTACTTTAAAGAGTCCTCTCCTGCTGATGTTCAGGTGTATATCAGTATGTAGTGTCTCTACTTTAAAGAGTCCTCTTTAAGTGCTTTCCTGTGACTGAAAGCTTTTGTACGCATTAAGAAAGGATGTGTCCGTCCACTATCTGTACATCTTACATCCCTTCTTGTAGATTAGTTTGTGTTTACGTTAAATGTCAGTGTTTTCTCTCGGGCGGCCCACTCTTCATTTCCCTCACCCCGAAACACACAGGAATAAAATAGAAAATAAAATAAAACCTCCAGAGCCGTCAGCCACAGTGTCTCCAGGCGTGAACACACTGCATGACAACTCAATGAATAAAATGAATAAAGTGTGTTCCGTAATGACTCGGTGAGTTTCATTACCTCCTCTCCGGCCTGCAGGAGTTTAAAGCCCAGGTTTGTCTTCTTCATGCTGAGTAACTTTCATCACCGCGGCCACAACACTGATTCGAAGGTGCATTGAACACATCCTGAGAGCGGTACATCCACAGCGAGGTGAGGAGTTCACATGTCAGCAGAAAACAAGAGATGTTTTGTTTTAATGTCAGAAAGCAAATGCATTCAGTTTTATGATTGTTAACATAACTTTATGTGCTTTTGAAGAATCCACTAAAGGTTTAGATCCAGCCCGAGGCATTTGGTTATTCTCATGCTCCATATATCTGGAAAGAACTCACAGAAAACGGCAGGTCCGCTTCAACTTTAGTGCCTTTTATTAAATCAAATAAATATGAATATCGTAAACTGTCCTGTATCTTTTGTTCTGTCTTTTACATCTTTTCTTTTTTCGCTTGTTTTAATGCACATTGATTGTTTTTAAATATGTTTTAAAGGTCACCGATTAAACCAAATCCCCTTCTTCATGTCTTTTCCACATCAACATTCAGAGACTCTGAAACAGGAACAAAGACTCGTTTTGTCCTGATCTATGTATATTAAAACAGCTGATCAGATTTTGGTGACTTTGTGATGTCACAATGTTTTTTTGGGTTGTGCAACCATTAGCCAATCACCAACCAAGGTAGTGCGTTCACACCTGCCTTGTATAGTCCGGTTGAATCGAACCCTGGTTTGTTTAGCTGCTTGGTGCGGTTCGTTTGGGTCGGTGTGAACACAGTCCGAGATCTCTGAAGTGAACTAAACAACCGGACTCTGGTCCGCTAAAACAGGTGGTCTCGGAGCGCTTGCTAGTGAACTCTGGAGCGGTTCATCGCTGGTGTGAACGCAGTCCGCACCAAAACATAGGAAGCGTAGTATTTACACGTCACAAGAACGCGGGTGTCTTCAAAAATCTTTCGCGAAAGAGTGAAGCAGAATGAAGTGCTGAACAGTGTAAAGTAAAAACAACTATCAAACCAAAAACTATACATAAAAGTAAGAACACGTGTTGTCGGTGAAACGCCCTCCTGACTGCAGAACGTCTCTCGTTATGTGTTATAATGTTTTTTAACGGACGTTGTCTGATTATATAATCATATGCCGGGCCGCTAGTGTCTGTTGATCTCTAGATTAACAGCAGCATGAGAATAACCTGCCGATGCTCCATGGCGGAGGCTTCGCTAGAAATTGCCCGGATTTGCGTTTCTACCCCCTTAATATCTGACCAATGGGTGAACAGCATTTCCGAGCACAGGACTTGTGTTTAAAGTTTATAGTCCGTCTGAGTTTTGCCGTGTGAACGCAAACCGAACCTTCTGGTGCGCACCAGAGGAAAGACTTAAGGTGTGAATGCGACCTCAATAACTATAAATGTTGAACGGATCCTGTTTTGATATTTAATCATTTGTATTTCTTCTTTCCGTATGTGAAGTGGTTTCTTCCTTTCTTCATCTCATCATACAGGTGTAGCCTTATTGTGTGTTTCTCGCCAGTACGAATTAAATATAAAGAAGGGAACTGTGTTAGAATTGGATAGATAACGTTTTCAGAAACAGTTTGCACCTGATGAGGAACACACATGCCGTCTCTACGATCCAATACAAGAGCTGTGGAATTAAATCCACCTCCATCTTATCAGATTCCTGCTTCGATTATAAACACTGAGATTGCATTTGATAGAAGTCAATATATATACTTCACTATCTCCTTGAGACATCTATTTCCTGTCTTACAGATAAACAATGATAAGCATGTGGAAAAGAAACAGCATATGATGCTCAGACATGAAAGTCTTTGTGACCTGCGGTAAAAAAGACCTCTCTAATACACAGCTGTTTGTTTTATCTGCAGAATCCAAACACATGAAACAAACCTGAGTCTCTCCAGGCCTCCGGACGGTTCCTGCAGTCTGTCTTAAAAACATGTGCTGGAATAAAACTAATCCAGCTTCAAAACATACAAGAGCTGCTGCAGTACATCTGGTCATATCCTTGCATCAGTTTCTAGCTCATCGTTTATGGTCCTCAAACATCAGATTATAGTCTGTTTGTAGTCCATTTACGTCAGTTTGTAGTCCACGTGTGTAGTCCACTTCCTGTTTGTAGTCTGTTTGTAGTCTGTTTGTAGTCCATTTACGTCAGTTTGTAGTCCACGTGTGTAGTCCACTTCCTGTTTGTAGTCTGTTTGTAGTCTGTTTGTAGTCCATTTACGTCAGTTTGTAGTCCACGTGTGTAGTCCACTTCCTGTTTGTAGTCCACTTCCTGTTTGTAGTCCACGTGAGTCAGTTTGTAGTACGCTCGCTCATGAACTGTTAGCTCCGTGTTGTGCATGCCCACAGCACCTCGCGGGAACGCACACAGCGTAGAGCAAATACTTTCGTTGATCTGTTCGGCAAAGTCAGGTTTGGAAACGATGTAATTTCCTTTTGGCATGCATAACACGGCCTAACACCGGAGCCCCGCTGCGGGGAAACTTTGGCGCTGTTCGGAGTTTGTTCTAATCCGTCAAAATGACTGACGGCTTCATGATTTTTCATTGTTAAAAAAGTCCGTCATAGAGGGAAAATATTCGGTTAACGCGACCTCTGGTCCACAAACATCTGTTATAGTCCACACGCATCTGATTATAGGCCATGCGTCTGTATAGTCCACATCTGTCAGTTTGTAGTCTAAAAACATCTGATTTGATTCCACATCCATCTGTTTCCCACAGATTGAAGTGATGCTTTGTGGGTAACCGCTGATTACTGGAGTCTCGTATTAGTTTTACTGCACAGCTGTTGCATTGTTGTATTAAACATTAGTCTGAATGTGTGTTCTTGTTATTGTGTCCACCCCCTGGCATGGCCCCCTGCTGTTCCACTCACAGGCAGTAATTGCTCTTTGCTTTACACTGTGTGCAGAACCTGAGATCACCCCGACACTGAGCCCTCTCACAGCCTCAGGAGCTATGCATAGAGCTGAGTAACTTTCACTGAGAACTTTACAACACGTTCTGCTTTTATCAGCAATATTTAACACCGGACCCTGATCAGTATTTCATCCACCGGACGCTCGTATGGATCCCAGCTTTATTAGGCCGTAAGTCCTCACTAAATAATTACAGAGCGAATATATAATTGGTCTGAATCATTAATGAGTAAAGCTATTTATAGTCGATGACGTCGTGTAGATTCTCATTTCTTCCACTGGGCTGTTTGATGGTAGAAGTTCTTCATTGATCCCTCGTTTGGAGATTGGTTGAAGATTTTTAGGCGTTGCACGAGACAAAAATAACACAAAGAGTAAATGTAAATCTAAGCTGCAGAAAGAGATATGTGCAAAGAGTTCTAAACGAGAGTACTACATATAAAGACAACAGTTGGAATATATGGTCATTTCTCATCATTACTTCTATAACTTTAACACAAACATTGGATAAAAAACGCCTCCATTGGACTCCTTTGTATTCCGGAACACAGTGACATCACTATGAAACACACACGCTCCCATTGGCTAGCGCTCTGCTACGTCCCCCTTCTGGGGCAGAGGAAAGTGACTTACTGTACACCAGTTGGAATTGGTAAAGTTACAAGTATTTATTTACAAGCAAGTTAAACAAAAAGGCAAGCAAACGGCCGGGCACAAACCAAAGGGGCCAAAAGGGCGCAGGCTAAACTAAGGAGCGAACAGAAGGAGGACTCTCACAAAGTGAGCCTGTTCATACGACAAAGAAATAAACATAATAAACTAAATAACCCTCACTGTCACAGTGATACAAACTAATAAAGCAACTGAGCAAACACAGCGATACCAAACAACAATCCAAAATGATGCCAAGCTAACCAAATCTAATACTACACGAGTTACCACGGTTACCAGGTATTAGTGTTCAACATATAAGAAGTAGAAAGTACAGGTATTTGTGTTCAACATGTAAGAAGTAGAAAGTACAGGTATTTGTGTTCAACATGTAAGAAGTAGAAAGTACAGGTATTTGTGTTCAACATGTAAGAAGTAGAAAGTACAGGTATTTGAGTTCAACATGTAAGAAGTAGAAAGTACAGGTATTTGAGTTCAACATGTAAGAAGTAGAAAGTACAGGTATTTGAGTTCAACATGTAAGAAGTAGAAAGTACAGGTATTTGAGTTCAACATGTAAGAAGTAGAAAGTACAGGTATTTGAGTTCAACATGTAAGAAGTAGAAAGTACAGGTATTTGTGTTCAACAAGTAAGAAGTAGAAAGTACAGGTATTTGAGTTCAACATGTAAGAAGTAGAAAGTACAGGTATTTGAGTTCAACATGTAAGAAGTAGAAAGTACAGGTATTTGAGTTCAACATGTAAGAAGTAGAAAGTACAGGTATTTGAGTTCAACATGTAAGAAGTAGAAAGTACAGGTATTTGTGTTCAACATGTAAGAAGTAGAAAGTACAGGTATTTGTGTTCAACATGTGAGAAGTAGAAAGTACAGGTATTTGGGTTCAAAATGTAAGAAGTAGAAAGTACAGGTATTTGAGTTCAACATGTAAGAAGTAGAAAGTACAGGTATTTGAGTTCAACATGTGAGAAGTAGAAAGTACAGGTATTTGGGTTCAAAATGTAAGAAGTAGAAAGTACAGGTATTTGTGTTCAACATGTGAGAAGTAGAAAGTACAGGTATTTGTGTTCAACATGTAAGAAGTAGAAAGTACAGGTATTTGGGTTCAACATGTAAGAAGTAGAAAGTACAGGTATTTGTGTTCAACATGTAAGAAGTAGAAAGTACAGGTATTTGGGTTCAAAATGTAAGAAGTAGAAAGTACAGGTATTTGTGTTCAACATGTGAGAAGTAGAAAGTACAGGTATTTGGGTTCAACATGTAAGAAGTAGAAAGTACAGGTATTTGAGTTCAACATGTAAGAAGTAGAAAGTACAGGTATTTGGGTTCAACATGTAAGAAGTAGAAAGTACAGGTATTTGAGTTCAACATGTAAGAAGTAGAAAGTACAGGTATTTGAGTTCAACATGTAAGAAGTAGAAAGTACAGGTATTTGTGTTCAACATGTAAGAAGTAGAAAGTACAGGTATTTGTGTTCAACATGTAAGAAGTAGAAAGTACAGGTATTTGTGTTCAACATGTGAGAAGTAGAAAGTACAGGTATTTGGGTTCAAAATGTAAGAAGTAGAAAGTACAGGTATTTGAGTTCAACATGTAAGAAGTAGAAAGTACAGGTATTTGGGTTCAAAATGTAAGAAGTAGAAAGTACAGGTATTTGTGTTCAACATGTAAGAAGTAGAAAGTACAGGTATTTGGGTTCAAAATGTAAGAAGTAGAAAGTACAGGTATTTGTGTTCAACATGTGAGAAGTAGAAAGTACAGGTATTTGTGTTCAACATGTAAGAAGTAGAAAGTACAGGTATTTGGGTTCAACATGTAAGAAGTAGAAAGTACAGGTATTTGTGTTCAACATGTAAGAAGTAGAAAGTACAGGTATTTGGGTTCAAAATGTAAGAAGTAGAAAGTACAGGTATTTGTGTTCAACATGTAAGAAGTAGAAAGTACAGGTATTTGTGTTCAACATGTAAGAAGTAGAAAGTACAGGTATTTGTGTTCAACATGTAAGAAGTAGAAAGTACAGGTATTTGGGTTCAACATGTAAGAAGTAGAAAGTACAGGTATTTGGGTTCAACATGTAAGAAGTAGAAAGTACAGGTATTTGAGTTCAACATGTGAGAAGTAGAAAGTACAGGTATTTGTGTTCAACATGTAAGAAGTAGAAAGTACAGGTATTTGGGTTCAACATGTAAGAAGTAGAAAGTACAGGTATTTGGGTTCAACATGTAAGAAGTAGAAAGTACAGGTATTTGTGTTCAACATGTAAGAAGTAGAAAGTACAGGTATTTGGGTTCAACATGTAAGAAGTAGAAAGTACAGGTATTTGGGTTCAACATGTAAGAAGTAGAAAGTACAGGTATTTGGGTTCAACATGTAAGAAGTAGAAAGTACAGGTATTTGTGTTCAACATGTAAGAAGTAGAAAGTACAGGTATTTGTGTTCAACATGTAAGAAGTAGAAAGTACAGGTATTTGTTTTCAACATGTGAGAAGTAGAAAGTACAGGTATTTGAGTTCAACATGTAAGAAGTAGAAAGTACAGGTATTTGTGTTCAAAATGTAAGAAGTAGAAAGTACAGGTATTTGAGTTCAACATGTAAGAAGTAGAAAGTACAGGTATTAGTGTTCAACATGTAAGAAGTAGAAAGTACAGGTATTTGTGTACAAAATGTAAGAAGTAGAAAGTACAGGTATTTGTGTTCAAAATGTAAGAAGTAGAAAGTACAGGTATTAGTGTTCAACATGTAAGAAGTAGAAAGTACAGGTATTAGTGTTCAACATGTAAGAAGTAGAAAGTACAGGTATTTGTGTTCAACATGTAAGAAGTAGAAAGTACAGGTATTTGTGTTCAACATGTAAGAAGTAGAAAGTACAGGTATTAGTGTTCAACATGTAAGAAGTAGAAAGTACAGGTATTTGTGTTCAACATGTAAGAAGTAGAAAGTACAGGTATTTGAGTTCAACATGTAAGAAGTCAAAGTAAAGATTCATCAGAAAAATAAGTAGTGGAGTAAAGTACTGATACCAGAAACATGTACTTAAGTACAGTAACGAAGTATTTGTACTCCATTACTTCCCAACTCTGCATGAAGGTTATGAAATGTATTTGTCGTCATTTTCACACTTTGCTAAATGGTCCGGCGGCCGGGTTGGACCCTGATTGGATTTAAACGCAGTGGAGAATATGAGTGTTATGTTTGTATGTAAATCAGTGAGTGAGTTTCCTCTGAGTTCATCTTCATCTTCATCTCTCCTCCTCTTCCTCTCTTCCTCCATCTGTCTCCTCCCTCCTCTTCCTCTGTTTCCTCTTCACCGCCGTCTGCCTGCCGCCTGAACTCTGACCCACATTGTCACCGTGTTGTCATGGGGACAATATGGCGGCTGCTAAAGTGCGGCTAATTGTTGCACAGACAGATATATTATTTGTATTAATATATCCTCCCCGTCAGTGAGAGTCCTCTCTAACCCGGCTCCTCCATCCTCTCCGCAGACAGGAATCGATGCATAATGAGCCGTGAAATGATTTCATTCCTCTTAATGGCGTCTTATTACTTTCTCCTGCCGATTGTGTCTTTACTAGAGATGTTACTTTATTCGGTTATATCTCTAAATGTAATATACAGGGGGATTTGTACTTACTGCAGTTGTGATATCTGCATTGTATTCTGTGTAAGATGAATAAATAAGATGCAGCAGTTAACATGTAAAGCTGCATCTCTACCAAGTACTCCAAAGAAGAACAAAGAACATGTATTTTAGTAATACAGCTGTTTTCGATGAAGCTCAAGCTACGTTTCTCAAAGTATGTATACCCTTTTCAAAATCTAGACAAATAAATAGTGGCTATTTTACAAGCTGAATATGACCAATGAACGCAGTGATCCAGTTATATATAATACGTGATTGACATGAGAAGTACTTTTAATTGTGTTCTTTTAAGTAACCTCTGATGCCATTGATCTTTGGGTTTTTGGACTATTTGAAATCCTCTTGGCTTCCCCCCCCCCCCACACACACATTGTTTGAGCAGCTGCTGCTGTCAGATTTACTTTAAAAAAGACAGTAAATATGATATGTTTGACGCTGAGTTATTGTTCTTTGCATGTGCTTGAATATTTTCAATATTGGCCCGGGTGTCAGAACATGAGATTTCTGCACAAAATTGATCTCTTTCCATGGCAACCGTATCGTACCGCCTGCAGAGCGAGAAACAACAACACTGATTCCATCACTGTGTGTGTGTGTGTGTGTCTGTGTGTGTGTGTGTGTGTGTGTGTGTGTGTGTGTGTGTGTGTGTGTGTGTGTGTGTGTGTGTGTGTGTGTGTGTGTGTGTGTGTGTGTGTGTGTGTGTGTGTGTGTGTGTGTGTCCATAGAGATATGTCTACAGCGGATCAGATAGTGCAGAGTGACTAAAACTAGAATGCTAAGTGGGCCTGTGGGAGTGTTGGTTTTATTTGACAGGAAGGACACAGTCTGGATCACACGGAGCAAATGAATCTCCATGTTATCAACACTAAGGAACTAAAGATCCTTACAACCCCATTGCTTTATCAAAAGTATAAAGTTCTCGTACTGCAGTGTCTTTTTTCAGAATACTGAGATGAAGTCATTATTCTGAGAAATTCAGAGAAAAGTCAAAATAATGAGGAAAAAGTCAAAATTAAAAAAGATCAAGATTATATGAAACTCAGAAAAAGTCAGAATAATGAAAAAGTAATTTAATTAAGAAATCTAAATTCTGAGAAAAGAGAAAATGCTCTTGGCTTCTTGTGGAGGGAACCAGGGACAGACATTTAATTTAAAGAGAGGAACTTAAAGAGTTCACCTTGAGTGACTTTTTGGAAAGAGAGATTAATGGATACTGAAACGCTGTAATCCTTAAATGCTGCAGTTCCTGATATATTTCTGGTGATTTAAGCACTTTAGTGAACAGCTGATTCATCATAATATGGCGGGCGTCCTCTGAGTCTCTGCAGCCTCCTTTCTGTCTGACAATCACACAGCTCGTTAGTGGGGAAGCTGCTGAAGGGAAGCACTGAGAGGTGAGCCATTAAAACCCAGCTGATGGACTTTACTCTGGAATGAGGGACTTCACAGGTGTGTTTCAGGCATTGCTCAGCAGCTCATTACAGCCAATAAAGCTGCAGGAGAGCAGCAGACATTGGACTCTTTAATGAAACTATAAAACATGCCTTCCATGTTCTACACAGTGTTCAGTTCACTCTCAGAGTAAAATGCTTTAAGAGCTTTGCTGCATCACGAATGGGACGATAAAGCTCAGTTAAAAGGCTGTGAGCGGCGCCGAGGCAGAAATAATGTTTGTTTTGTTGATGCCGAAGCCTCCGATGCTCCAAATATTATAACCATCACTCAGGAAGAAGAGCTTTTTAACACTTTGGAAACTCATAATGTGGAAACATTTTGCTGGATTATGTTTAATTTTCTGCCTGGTTGTTAGTGAAATTAGATCTGAGAAAAGAACTACATAGATGCTCACGATTGTTTTAGATTAGAAAGCATGTTTAATACAACCAATAAAATCTTCCCGTTTTCCAGCCTGATCAAGGTCATTCACCGCTGAACCAAGGTCATTCACCGCTGAACCAAGGTCATTCACCGCTGAACCAAACAAACCTTTATTTTAGAATCCAAGGCAATGTTGGGTTGCATTAATCAGCTCATCATGGAGGCTCTCTTTTAACCAATCACATCTCACCACATTCTCCAGCAGCCAATTCGGTCAAATTCTGAGAAAAAGTGAAATTCTGAGGAAAAAAGTCAACAATTTGAGAAAAAAGTCAAAAGTTTAGAAATAAGTAAAATGTGCTCTCTTTTGACCAATCACATTTCACCACAATCTCCAGCAGCCAATTCTGAGTGAAAGTTTGAGACCATATTGAAAAGTTTATAAAAAAGTCAATTTCTTGGAAAAATACACATTTGAGTCAAAAGTCAACATTTTAGAAAAAAGTCAAATTCTGAGAAAAATGTCAAATTCTGAGAAAAAAAGTCAAAAGTTAAGAAAAATACTAGGGCCGGGACTCGATTAAAAAAATTAATCTAATTAATTACAGGCTTTGTAATTAATTAATCGCATTTTTAATCACATATAAATATCTGACCTGAGAACAGTGAGAAGCAATTCTTTCGCATGGATTTTAGTATACCATTGAATAATGACTGAATACATAAGCTTAAGCAACAAAACATTGTTTATTTTTTTCAAGATGGTTCACTGGCCATAAAGTGTAGCAATAGCATATTTAGGAATATAGTACATTTCAGAGACTCAGGTAGCCTATAGGTAGGTAGACCTTCTGTAAACTATAACACTTTGTTTTTGAAGTAAAACACAATACTTTCAAGTACATTCAGAACATTGGAAACCCTGACTATTAGAAAACATCTCTCTGTTGCTTCAGAGGCCATAACAGACTTTGTTGATTTACCAACAGTTGATTTAAAAAATCTAATCAATTTCAGTCCAACTCTCTCAATAACCTTTTCCAAAACAATAAACAGTTCAACATAAAGTGCCAGTTGCACCAACAACGTAATAAATAGTTCAACATAAAGTGTACCATTTAAAATCAAATAAAAAAGTTCCAGTGATTGACCTCAATCCCTCCTATTCTTCCAATATCCTGATGAAAAATAAAATCTCTGTTGCATAGG
>NC_136909.1:89605890-89608817 GCF_949606895.1 Notothenia rossii
CTGCTAAAAAATGTCCCTTTATGGATTTTTACAGTATTCATTCGGCAGAAAAATCATTCCTGAAGAGTTTAAATTGAACCTTATGAATAAAAAATGTGGTGATGGTAAGTTAAACCATGACGTGATGTATCTCTAATATTGATGTTGAGGCCATAAGATCTGATTTCTCTCATCTTTGAGTCAATTTAGTCAGAACTGCAAAACTGCATAACACGTTAAAACAACATAAATTAAAAACTAGTCCTTGAATTATTGATACATCTCCAATTAGTGCCTCCATATAAGGTTAACCGTTTGGTGTCAAAAGTATGTATAAATAGAACTAAATATATGTTCAGATGTCTTCAATCCAATGTCTTTAAAGAGTCCTCAAAGAGAGTCCTTAAAGAGATGTGCAGGTGTATATCAGTGTGTAGTGTCTCTACTTTAAAGAGTCCTCTCCTGCTGATGTTCAGGTGTATATCAGTATGTAGTGTCTCTACTTTAAAGAGTCCTCTCCTGCTGATGTTCAGGTGTATATCAGTGTGTAGTGTCTCTACTTTAAAGAGTCCTCTCCTGCTGATGTTCAGGTGTATATCAGTATGTAGTGTCTCTACTTTAAAGAGTCCTCTCCTGCTGATGTTCAGGTGTATATCAGTATGTAGTGTCTCTACTTTAAAGAGTCCTCTCCTGCTGATGTTCAGGTGTATATCAGTATGTAGTGTCTCTACTTTAAAGAGTCCTCTCCTGGTGATGTTCAGGTGTAAATCAGTATGTAGTATCTCTACTTTAAAGAGTCCTCTCCTGCTGATGTTCAGGTGTATATCAGTATGTAGTGTCTCTACTTTAAAGAGTCCTCTCCTGCTGTAAACAGTACATTAATGAACATATTCTCGCTGTGACTCTACAGACAGAAGGAGCCTCCTTCATTCTTTCCCTTCCCTCTAATGGTCACTATAACTCACACAAACACACACACACACACACACACACACACACACACACACACACACACACACACACACACACACACACACACACACACACACACACACACACACACACACACACACACACACACACACACACACACACACACACACACACACACACACACACACACACACACACCCCACTGGGCTTAATGGCTTTTATAATGAATGGCCCCAGATAGTGTGCTAAATGGTTGTTGCCATGGTGATAGGGTCAATCGATCAGGAAGTATTGATCGGCCATCGATACGTTTTCCAGACGGCGAGCTGCTGGAATAGAAAATTAGGAGATTTTCAAGGGAGGGGATTAGACTTTGTGTGTGTGTGTGTGTTCGTACTGTACGTGTGTGTGTGTAGGTGTGTGTGTGTGTGTGTGTGTGTGTGTGTGTGTGTGTGTGTGTGTGTGTGTGTGTGTGTGTGTGTGTGTGTGTGTGTGTGTGCGTGCGTGCGTGCGTGTGTGTGTGTGTGTGTGTGTGTGTGTGCGTGCGTGCGTGCGTGTGTGTGTGTGTGTGTGTGGGTGGGTGCGTGGGTGTGTGTGTGTGTGTGTGTGTGTCTGTGTGTGTGTTCGTACTGTACGTGTGTGTGTGTGTGTGTGTGTGTGTGTGTGTGTGTGTTCGTCCTGTACGTGTGTGTGTGTGTGTGTGTGTGTGTGTGTGTGTGTGTGTGTGTGTGTGTGTGTGTGTGTGTGTGTGTGTGTGTGTGTGTGTGTGTGTGTGTGTGTGTGTGTGTGTGTGTGTGTGTGTGGTAGACCAGGGGACACTAAAAGGGGTTGTTGAGAATCCATTTCATGTTCAGGTCCAACAATCCCTCTCTATGGATGGATTTTGATACATTTTGGGTCAATTTGGAATATTGAGGGGACTCTGGATCGTATGGATTGGACAGATTGCTCATTTAGTTGCTTATTGACAAAATCATTTGTAAAAATACGGTCACTTTCTGGTTAAAACTACAATTTTGGATCGTAAAAAGATGTTTGTGTTTGTGTTTTCTAATCCAAGAGTTTCGGGTCGTTTTTAGCATCCGTTTGTCTCCGTGCGTTTGCAACCTTTAACAAAAGCTGCAAAGCTCCTTGTTTGACCAAAAGTACACAGAAGAAAGAACAGCAATCACCAACAGGAGCATGAATATAAAGCTTACTGAGGGCAGACGTAATGAGCTCACATTCTGAAACACGTCGATATCATCCCGCACTTAACGCACGCCATCGACCCTCTTTATTTATCACGTAGTTAATGCATGTGATTGATTCATCTCACTGTCACTCACGCAGGTTGTGGTTTAACCTACAGTTTGTTTCTTTCTCAGTGCTTTCAGAGAACAGGAAGTCCATTTCCATAATCAATACACCACTCTGACATTTCCACTTTCCTCTCGCTCTGCAGAGCTAATTGGCTCCTAAACCCTCGCCTGCCACTGCAGACCAGGGGCTGTTCTAAATGACACAGCGTCCTGCCTCATGTGGAAGAAATACACCTGCTGAGGGGCTGAGACCCAAAGTTTAATGATATACATGTATAGTAGGAACTGCGGGAGGCTAACCTGCATATGTTGAGACTTTTACACAATTGGCGTGAGTTGCGTTACTTAGCATTTCAGACAAGAACTAAAGAATGGCAATGAGTGATTTGAAGGTTATTGAGAAAGTTGATTTCTGATATTTTGAGGATCGAATATGGCAGTTTTGAACCCGCTAAAACGTTCAAATCGACTCAAAATTCACCAAATCAGTCCACCAAGATACAAACATGGACATTTTCTGGTTAAAAAAATGCTATTTTTGAGGAATGGCAGCTTTAACCAGAAAGTGGCCATACTGCATCTGTCCTCTCCGTGGACGCATTTTGGGTCCATCTGCAAGATTTCGGGGACTCTGGATCATTTGGATTGGACACATTGCTGATTTATTTTGTAGTTATAATAATGTTCATCTTGTACTGTCTGTATCTAATGGTT
>NC_136909.1:89609017-89624017 GCF_949606895.1 Notothenia rossii
CATAACCTGGATCAATTTAATCTGCCAACTGGGAGGGGCGAGGCTTCACCTCTTGCAGGGCTGGTCCGTAGGTAGAAGCCGCAGCAGCAACTGGTTGCGGGGTAGTATAGAGTTTAACCGCAGCTATAGCCTCATCCCTAGCGACCTTGTGGGGAGAAGCTGCAAGGGCAACAGGCCTGGGAAACTGGACATCTTGGAGTCACTTGGTTTTTGCAAGTACTGGGCATTCCTTTTTCTGGTGTCCTTCACCCAAACAAAAGTAGCAAGTAGCTAGATCTACTTTACCTCTGGGGTCACCAGACCAGTTATTTCTGCTCCCCCAGTCGAATCTCTCCCCTGAATGAATCTTGTGTGTTAACGTGTATTCATCAGCTAACACCCCGGCGTCTGTTACATTTTTAACCTTATGCTCATTCAGGTACGTAGCAACGCGTTCTGGAAGGATATCTTTGAATTGTTCAAGAAGGAACAATTCCCTCAAATCATTAAGATTTACTACTTCGGAAGCCGTGACCCACCGATTACATTTTATCGTCAGCTCCCGAACAAGTTCCACAGAGGTCTGTCCTTCTGACTTCCTTAGCTTCCTGAACTGCTGACGGTAGGCCTCAGGCACCAACTCATCAGCTTTCAGCACTGCAGTCTTTATCCTTAAGTAATCTTCACTGTCAGCCATACTTAATGCAGAGAATGCTTCTTGAGTCCTACCAGTTAACACACACTGTAACAGCAATGTCTTCTCTGAATCAGACCACTGTCGTCTTTGGCTAAGTTGTTCAAAAAAATAATCTACAGTCTTCTCCTCGAACTTCGGTAACAACCTCAGGTTATAAGCTACATCAAAAGTAGCTGGGGACACCCCAGAAGAAAGCTTACCCTCTTGGATGAGGTCCAACTTGTAACGCTCTTGTTGCAATTCCGCTTCCCGCACCGCTGTAGTTAACCTTAAACGCTCCATCTCAGTTTCCTGTCCACGAGCTCTAGCCCGGTCCTCACGAGCTCTAGCCCGGTCCTCACGAGCTCTAGCCCAGTCCTCACGAGCTCTAGCCCAGTCCTCACGAGCTCTAGCCCGGTCCTCACGAGCTCTAGCCCGGTCCTCACGAGCACTTGCTCGTTCCTCACGAGCTCTTGCTCGTTCCTCACGAGCTCTAGCCCAGTCCTCACGAGCTCTAGCCCGGTTCTCACGAGCACTTGCTCGTTCCTCACGAGCTCTTGCTCGTTCCTCACGAGCTCTAGCCCTGTCCTCACGAGCTCTAGCCCGGTCCTCACGAGCTCTAGCCCGGTCCTCACGAGCACTTGCTCGTTCCTCACGAGCTCTTGCTCGTTCCTCACGAGCTCTAGCCCGGTCCTCACGAGCTCTAGCCCGGTCCTCACGAGCTCTAGCCCGGTCCTCACGAGCACTTGCTCGTTCCTCACGAGCTCTTGCTCGTTCCTCACGAGCACTTGCTCGTTCCTCACGAGCTCTTGCTCGTTCCTCACGAGCTCTAGCCCGGTCCTCACGAGCTCTAGCCCGGTCCTCACGAGCTCTAGCCCGGTCCTCACGAGCACTTGCTCGTTCCTCACGAGCTCTAGCCCAGTCCTCACGAGCTCTAGCCCGGTCCTCACGAGCTCTAGCCCGGTCCTCACGAGCTCTAGCCCGGTCCTCACGAGCTCTAGCCCGGTCCTCACGAGCTCTAGCCCGGTCCTCACGAGCTCTTGCTCGTTCCTCACGTTCACTGTCTTGTTGGTACTGCAGCAGCATTATTTCCTTTCTCTGTTCAAAAGTCATTTCACCAAATCAGACAAAGAAAAACCTGCACTTCTCTGCCGCTCTGGATTTATAGCTGCTTTCTGAGCCAACTCCTCCTCTGAACCATCATCGACAGCCACTGCTGGCAGAACTTCTAGCAGTACCAACTGGGCCTGTAACATAGTCACTATGGTGTCTTTACGACCCTGCTTTGGAACGTTTACCTCAAAATGCTCTGCAATTTTTAACAGTTGGTCTTTAGTACATTTTTCCAGCAGTTCCACACTGGGACACTTAACAGAATCTGTCAATGTAGCCACGATTATGCAAACTCCCTTGAACCTGGTGCACAGACACCTAAAAATATATATATATTTTTTTGTTTCACTCTGGAATACCTCTCCCCTGGCTAACTGCCTACCCAATCCTAGCTATCTTGTCTCACCCTAGTCTTCATGCATGCCACGACAGGTGTTTTAAACACTTACCCAATGACCCGGTAAAGCCCCAGCGAAGCTGTTACTCACCAAGACAGCCACGGACGTGTACCCATGACAAAAAAAATTTGAATCATGTTTATGCACAAAAATAACAAACCAACAAGCTCCCCTGAAGGAGATGTTGCTTATGCCTATCAGGAAAGGTAAATCAAAAGCTACTCCTTAATGCCCCACACCAGGAACAAACTGTCTAACAATCAAGGCAGACAAATCAAGTAAACACATATCACCTGGTTCTTGGATCGGACGAGCCCCCATATGTTACAAGCTGGCTCTGCTGGTAACATAAGGACAACAGTTCCACACAGGAGTTTGCCCAAAACAATCATTTATTTAACCTAACAGTGATTACAACCAACAATAAAACACACAGAAGAGAGGTGTCCTGCTGCACCGAGCAGGGCAGCTGAGAGAGAGCGAGAGCCTGTTCTGCAGCCCTCTTATATCCTGGAGTCAAGTCCACAGGTGGGTCCCATCACTGCTGATTACAACAAACACACAGGTTACAGCAGCACCACCTGGTGGACAACCACAGGGTTGTCACAATACATGAAATGCTTTGACAATAAATACATTTTAAAAATTCATATGTGGAAGCCGTAGCGCTCTCAAAAGCTGCACAAACTTATCTCGTGCCCTCATTGGTCATGTGCGCGTCTGTGTGTGTTGGAGGAGGGGCTCTGTGAGGAAGTCTGAAGGAAGGGGCAGATTTTTTTCGGTTGAGTATTTTCAAATTCTAGCGCACTCGAGCTGGTTTCTCCATTCTTACCTACCCTACCTTTAATGACCAACTCTCCATTAAGGATAAGGACAATGATGACAGTGAGAGCAAGTACTCAGTAATTATGTGTTATTCTATTTCTACTATAGAACTCTTTAAAAAAGAATACACTTGTCTGTTGTCAGCACTGGATAAGTTTAACACAGTTTTTGTCACAAGGTAATACAACTGATAGATATGATGTGATCAGCAAACGGAACAGTTATATAAAGAAACTAAAATTGGTGTGTTGAGAATTTATAATGTCTTACGTTGAAGCATTTTGATCATGTGGAGCAGATGGACCTCAAATTGAGAGCCAATTAACAAACTGTCCTTCACTGCAAACATCTCTGCTACAACCCGCTGCTGCAGATACACTCTTTACAACATCAGGAGGATACGTCCCCAGCTGACCCTGAAAGAGACGCAGGTTCTGGTCCAGGCTCTCGTCATCTCACGCCTAGACTACTGCAACTCCCTCCTGGCTGGTCTACCTGCATGTGCCATCCGACCTCTGCAGCTCATCCAGAATGCAGCGGCTCGTCTGCTCTTCAACCTTCCTAAATGTTCCCACACCACGCCGCTCCTCCGCTCCCTTCACTGGCTTCCAGTAACTGCTAGAATCCACTTCAAGACTCTGGTACTTGCGTACCATGCTGTGAATGGATCTGGCCCTTCCTACATCCAGGACATGGTTAAACCGTACACCCCAGCACGTGCACTCCGCTCTGCATCAGCCAAACAGCTCGCTGCACCCGCACTGCGAGGGGGACCCAAGTTCCCATCAGCAGAAACACGTGGGTTTGCTATCCTGGCTCCAAAATGGTGGAATGAGCTCCCCATTGAAATCAGGACAGCAGAAAGCTTACACATCTTCTTCAGACTGAGAACTCATCTCTTTAGACTCCACTTCCAGAGATAGAATTACTAACAAAGCACTTATATACTAATAAAGGGCTGGCTTATCTAAAGCCAGTTGAGTAGCACTTGAAATGTTTGGCTCTATGAAACCTGATGTACTGATATGATTCTGTTTCCTTCAAGGTTGTATTTTGTTGGTCGAATGTACTTATTGTAAGTCTCTTTGGATAAAAGCCTCAGCTAAATGAAATGTAATGTAATTAAATGTAAAAATCACTGGGAAAATTCTCACATTTAAAGTTCTTAGTGGACTGATGACACAAATCCCTGCTGTCCTGCCGACACCCATCTGATGATGAGCTTTCAGTGACCACAAGCACTGGACATTACAACAGATATGTCAATACAACTTATTTCTAAGTGGCACATAGCTAGCAAACAAGAAGGATGAGTAAATGTGGATAAGACAACATCGTGATACCAGATATTTTAAGGGGGTGGTGAAGCCGTAAGTAGAGTACTGACCAACCTGTGGAGTCTGAACCCTGGTGATGATGAAATGAGGAAGATGCTGAAGCTGTGTGTGATGAGGAGTGGTCTTCTGATGAGCTCAAAGTGGGCATCACGTATGTTGACTAAACATAAATAGGGTTAGGCTATAGGAGAGAGGGAGAGAGAGAGAGAGAGAGAGAGAGAGAGAGAGAGAGAGAGAGGGAGAGAGAGAGGGAGAGAGAGGGAGAGAGAGAGAGACAGAGAGAGAGAGACAGAGAGAGAGGGAGAGAGAGAGGGAGAGAGAGGGAGAGAGAGAGGGAGAGAGAGAGAGAGACAGAGAGAGAGGGAGAGAGAGAGGGAGAGAGAGAGAGAGACAGAGAGAGAGGGAGAGAGAGACAGAGAGACAGAGAGAGAGAGACAGAGAGAGAGGGAGAGAGAGAGACAGAGAGAGAGAGACAGAGAGAGAGAGACAGAGAGAGAGAGAGAGACAGAGAGAGAGAGACAGAGAGAGAGAGAGAGAGAGACAGAGAGAGAGGGAGAGAGAGAGGGAGAGAGAGAGAGAGAGAGATCTATGAATGAAAACATGAAGTCTGCACTTCCTTGTAGTTAAGAATAAGTAACTCTCTGACAGAGATATTGTCTTGATGTCCTCCCAATAGAAACAAAGTCCACCTATCAAGATGTTTCAATCTACCTGAGCCTGACCAAACACAAGGAGCTGTACTCAACGGTCCCACCTGTCAAAGACTTCAACAAACCAACACTGGTCTATGTTGGTTTCTCAATGGACTCAATTCTAGACATGGTAAGTGCAACTTTGATTTTTTTTTTTTTTTTAGATTAATCATAATTGATTTACTGTGGAAAGCAGCCAAAGATAAAACAATGGAACCGTACAAACACATCATGGTAATACACATGAAAGCCAAAAAAGCAATCAGTAAAGTCAAATCCAAATATAGGAAGTCAGTTTAATAAGAAACAAAGACTCTCTCAAAAAACAGCTCAGCATACATTTCAATATAGCATGCACTTCTTCCAACTGATAATAATAATAATAATAATAACTTACATTTATATAGCACCATTCATGGGACCAAAGGTCGCTTTACAGAAAAACAAGAGTAAAACAAACAAAAAAAGACAGTCAGACAAACAGTCAGACAAACAAAACAACAAATCAATGAGGGGCCGAAGCCTTGGCCAACAGGTGGGACTCGAGGGCCCTTTCAAAGGCGTCACATGGGGATGATCTCTGCTGGGAGAGCGTCAAAGTACGGTTTGTACCGGATCAGTACTTGTACATAGTATCTCTAGGAAACAGACATAGTAGCACTATTGAAGGAAGCAAGTCAGAATAGTTCGTCAAAGTGTCCACAAAAATGATGTCAGCCCAAAAATAATACCTTTAATCAATTTCTCCCCCAATGCTACCTTGAATCTTTGAAGAAACATCGTTGGGGCTTTGCTTCGTGTGCATGCTAACTTCAAAGTGCAATGTTTGATGACAGTTTCTCCTACGTAAGGTCCGCTACCTTCATGTGGTACAGACCATTTCTTCGGTTACAGAGGGAGATGGACCAGACTTTCGTTTCTGTCATTCCGATTTATAGGGTGAGTTTGTTTTGAGAACAATTTGTGATTTTCCTATTCTGGTTATTATACTGTAGTTGCTGCAGATTGCATCTTAAGGTCTTTATTTATATATGTTTTCTTCCCTTCTTCCTTGTTTCCTGTTTAGAAATGGGAAGATCCGCATCTTCATCGGGACCCAGATCACTTTGGTGGCCTTAATAAGATGAGAGTTTCTGCTGATTTGTTGTGGAAGCCAGATCTAATGATTAAAGAGATGTAAGTTGGAATGTTTGTGCGTACTCACAAATCCACACACTCACAAGAGTAACTGGTGATGGAGCGTGTTGTTATTAAGAAGGACATGCACAATAAATCAGATGGATGTAAAAAGATGATGCAACCAGGTTTAAACATATTGTTTTTGTATAATTATATTTGTTCACCTATGTATTGTGTGGAAAGCAGCTGTGGTTAGAAAGCAATAAACAATGAAGCAGATAGCCCTGACCTGACTTGAGCCGGGACAATCATAGATATAGAGATGTTTGATATTGTTATACTGTGTGGATAGTATTTCTATACTTAAAGTAATGAGGGTACATTTGAGGAAAATACAGACTTAAGCAATAGTATCATAATTGAGATAAATGTTGTATTAAAGTATTACACAATGTGAAAATCAGTTTGAAGTGTTTGCTGTCATTTGTACACATGTATGTCTGTTGTCATACAGGATAGAGAAGAGCAAGGCTGTTCCAAATCCCTTTATCACCATTCACTCGAACGGTACCGTTGAACATGTGAGGGAACTTATGGTGGTCAGCACGTGCAGGATGGAAGTTTGCAGATTTCCTTTTGATGTTCAGCACTGCAACTTGTCTCTCAAGTCTATGGTTTACCCAGGTGAGCTTTCAGAAGTTTCTAGACATTTATCTAAAATATGTATTGAAGAAAACTATGATGCTCCTCTCGCTACCAGGAGAGAAACTTAAAGTAAGGAGACCAATGGAGTCTCTGCGAAGGTTCAAATGGGTACTTTAATTAAGTAACGTGGTAGAACAAGAAGAAGGTAATGAAGAGATAGTTGCCTCGGTGTGGCTGCAGCCAAGAAGGAAGGGCTGACGGTACGTCCAAACCAAGTCATGCCATAAAACATTGATTTTCATTTCTAACAGTATGTTGTGTGTTAGATTGCACGTTTGTGGTAATTATCTCTTTAAAGCAGGGGTGGGGAACCTCCGGCCCCCGGGCCGTATACGGCCCGCGAGACCATTTGGTACGGCCCTCGAGGTAATTTATAAACACACGCCGAAAAGAAAAAAATTAAAGAAATCTAGACCGCAAACAAATTAAACAAAGCGAGTGCCTGTTTTTCCTGGCCAAGGTCAGGGTCCTTGAACACGACACGAGCCTAACGTGTCATCACGTGGTATATGTCTCGTCTGACAGGGGTGCAGTTCTGACGGAGAGCACCAGAGCGCTGCTCCAGCACCTCCAAGCAGTACCCAAGGAGCTGCACGTGCTGCAGTTTTTGCGTGTCTTTAGTTGAAAGCCCAGTGGCGATCTGTTCATCTGTCATACAGTCAACAACTTTGTTTTATTAGCATCTGGTTAGCTAGCTATGCTAACGAATATAAGAAGCTTTTTCTCCAACCAGTGAGGTAAAGGCACATCTTTATATGATCAATATAGCTATAAAAAAAAATAAGAGAATAAAGTAAACGGGTATAAAATACTATATGACAGTAAATAAAAGTTGTTATTAATAAACAAGAATACAGTTTGAAAGGGGAGTGATTTGTAAAATATCCATAAAGAAAAAGTAAATCTGCTTCCAGTTCTGTTTCATCTGGGTGTTGAGAGATGTATCCATAGAGCTCCTCATGTTGCTCTCAAAGTGCACCAGATTGATGCTTTTAACTTCAACATTTAAAAAAAAAAGTTTTGCTGGGAGCATGCCCCCCGGACCCCCCTAGAGGAGGTTAGGTACCCCCCCCCCCAAATTTAAATCATGTCCACAAACTAAATACATTTGCACATATCTTGTGTCCAATATCTTTTCTGTTGTGGTGGTCATGCCACACCGTGCACGTGAATGCATGCACGAGTCATGGTGAGATATCTGGATTAAGAGGTTGCTGTTTCTTTGTACAGCATGAAAGAAAGGCCAAATGAATGGGGCTGTGATTTTAGTATTTTTAAGCAGAGGTCAGTAATTCGTACGGCCCTCGGAGGATGTTGAAAAAATCCCTTGAGAGGAAAAAGGTTCCCCACCCCTGCTATAAAGGCTAATTGTCACATGAGCACACACCAGCACATGCATTTATCCTGACCTGATAAGACATCTCAAACTTGTATCTTCACGTTCACCTTAGAGGAGGAGTTGAAGATTGAAGTCTTAACCGACGGTGAACAGAAATGGAGTGAAACAACACTAAGGGACCAGATGAAGTGGAAGTTCTTAACCCCTGGAGTCACCAACCGACCGGTCCCAGATTGTGATCAAAAGCAAAGCGTTCTAATTTATTCTGTAAGTGTGTTGTACATTTTACTTTGATTTATTTATGAAAAGAAGTTCATGAAAATGAGTGCAGCTCCACTTGCTGGTTTTATTTAGCTTGTATTCTTAACAGCAGAATGAAAGAGAGCAAACCCATTGGCATTGTTGTTCCTTGGAAACATTGTAATCGCACATTTTTGATGGTGGCCACTTAATCATCCTTAACCACTGTGACGACATATAAAATAGAAATGAATTATATAAACAGGAAACTTCATATTTCAGTGGAGCGATTTCTTTCATATTACATGCTTAATAACTTAAACCCATAATCAATAGTGTTTTTGATCATTGCAGCATTAGTGAACACATTCACTGTTTTTCCATCCACGATCACAGATCAGGATGAATAGGCGTTATCCCATCTTCATCGCCAACTTCTTAGTGCCCATCATGTTCTTATTCTGTCTGGACTTGGCCTCCTTCCTGATGCCAGACCAAGGGTGCGAGAGGGTCAGCTTCGAGATCACTCTGCTGCTCGCTGTCACTGTGATGCAGCTGATTCTCAACGACGTTCTGCCTTCCTCTTCAGACAGGATACCGCTTATAGGTAAAGCAGCTCACTATTTAACTGGACTGTCCTTTCCTGTGAGCAGAAACCACACATGGACTGATTGAGTTTCTTGTCATTGGTGTCACTTTAATGGCGTTGCCTTTTCTCTTCGGTGGTCTTCAGCATTGGTATGTTCTGTTTGATGTTGGTCAGCCTTCTGGAGAGGATTTTGGTGATGCATCTGATCAAGAGAGACTCTGCAACGCAGATAAAGGCCTGAGTAAGGACTGTGGAGACAAACAGGGCAACTATGATGGAGTTGAGACTGAACACATTCTTCAAACCTTTGGATTTCAACTCCATCTATCTAGTTCAGTTTACTAATGCTACTTGTATTTGTCTGATATTATTGCAATACACAAAGAAACATTTACGACTAATAATACATTATTTTGAACATGCTGCTGTCGTGTGTCAACAATTTCCTTTCAGATGTGAAGAAATGGACTCACTGTGCTTGTAAGGTGTCTGATGAACCGCCAACTGAACTGCTGTCTGTGGCCGAAGAGGTGAGAGTTGGGTTAATCTGTAAAATGAATGTTTACCTACCTACGTTTGAAAAACAAAGAGAACTCAAATTAGTGAAGTATAAAAGCAGTCCACAGTAACTTTTTAAGATTACTCAAAGTTTCAGAGATTTTGTTCTGGAAAGAGAGTTGATTTATTATAGATGAAACGCCGGGTTACGTATTGTAACTCTTGTTATATTAACACAGGCGGAGCCCTCTACTGGACTCTATGGGTACTACCTTATCCTGCGGGCATTCTCCCACTCAGACTTCTATAGACGTGGCCGGCCTTGGGGCGGGCCTATCTGAATGCACGTGCATCTCACCGTATAAAAGGAGGCCTCGCCTCCTGACTATCATCCTACACCTCTCTTCAGCGAGCGGAATAGGACAGACAGTGCCCTGAGTAGAGGGCTCCGCCTGTGCTAATATAACAAGGGTTACAATACGTAACCCAGCGTTATATCTCTCACAGGCTCCGCCCTCTACTGGACTCTATGGGTACAGTGGGTGGAGCCCCGATGTATACGTGCACTGTCGTCCAACAACATCATTCCACCCTACTGCCCCTGGCCGGCTTTTCTGGTCAGCAGCTGCTGCCCCACATTCTCCTTTACCCCGGTTGTGACCCCCCGCAATCAGGTTCGGGCATTTTGGGCAGGTCCTGTGGTCAAGAATGAACTCCATTACTCTCTTTTCTCTCGTCTCAAAAAGCTCCGTGGATTCACTTCCGCTGCTGAAGAGAAAAGGATGATAGTCAGGAGGCAAGGCCTCCTTTTATACGGTGAGATGCACGCGCATTCAGGTAGGCCGGCTACGTCTATAGAAGTCTCAGTGGGAGAATGCTCGCAGGATAAGGTAGTACCCATAGAGTCCACTAGAGGGCCGGAGCCTGTGAGAGATATAACCTTTTAGTTCTTTAAGCACTATGGACATTGTAAGTGAATATGTGTGTCTGATGAACTAACACTTCATTATCACCACAATGGACACAAATAGGAATAGTACATGTGAAAAGGTTTTCAATTTGATGTGGTTCATAATCTTGTTAATGATCACTCCACTAAAAACCCTCTGTAGGACACAGGAAGCCAACTGATGGAGGAGTCCAATTCCTTGGAGAAGCTCCTGAGCTGAGTGAGGCGGTGAAAACACTCTCTCTGCTCCTCAGCAGGAAGGAAGAAAGGAAGCGCAAGTGCTGGACCAGAGTGGCTAGAATATTGAACAAAGTTTTCTTTTTTGTCTATGTCACAGTGTCCGCTCTGTTTTGGTTTCTCATCTTTTCAGAATGGATAGAATTAAAAGACAAGGAGTAGTAAACAGCTATAGGGGTAATTGTGTGGCGCTCCGTTTTCAGAACTTGTTTTTCTAATCCCCCATAAAAGTCTGCTTTAACTTAACCAACTTGTATCTCAGCACGTTTGTCGCTATAGAGAAAGTTAGCAAAGTAGATTATACGTGACTTTTTCAAAAGCCATCCAATGTTAAATAGGCGTATGCCGACTCATGTTCCCAGGTAAACCGTCTTCAACACCGCAATTATAATAAGCTGCAAGCCCAAGTTAAGACTGAATTAAGGTCTACAGCACTGTTAGACTTGTTAGCTTCATGCTAAATGCTAACAATGATAAATGTTTTAATCACAGGCATAAAGTCATGAAAAGGGAAAAGTATAAATCCTTACACGAGAATACAGTGAATGAAATATTCCACCTAAGGATATAAAAAGTACACACACACACACACACACACACACACACACACACACACACACACACACACACACACACACACACACACACACACACACACACACACACACACACACACACACACACACACACACACACACACACACACACACACACACACACACACACACACACACACACACACAGCCGGCCCGACCCATTAAGCGACATAAGCAGCCACTAAGGGGCCCCCTAGCAACAACAAAAAAAAGAATAATAATAATAGAGATCCCAGTACACCGTCGCCGTGATAAGTATGTTTAATTAATTTTGTTAATATGCCTAGATTGCCTACTCTCAAAGTATTATATTATTGAGTCAATGATATAATACATTAACCGTGCTTTACCTGAACCTCACCATGACACTAGAGAGGACGGCAGGATTGTAATTTCCCGTGTTCAGTGAATGCAACAGAGGCAAGACACCAGACCAACCAGAGAGTTGAATGGAAATAAACATGTCTTATTGGCCAGGGCCGTTTCTTCCTATAGGCGGACTATGCAGA
Organism: Notothenia rossii; assembly: GCF_949606895.1. NCBI lineage: Eukaryota > Metazoa > Chordata > Actinopteri > Perciformes > Nototheniidae > Notothenia > Notothenia rossii. The sequence continues at coordinate 89,620,819 of NC_136909.1, forward strand.
TGCATAGGGCCCCCGCGGCCACTAGGGGGCCCCCCAGCTGAAAGAATCTTTTTTTTTTTTTTTTTTATTCATCAAAAAAACTAAAAAAGTATAATTCATACACACAAAAATGAACAAAATTAGTAGAAGCGGGAGGGCTGAAGCATAGCTTATGGAAAGTAGCCCTCCCGTGCATCATCCTAACACAACATCGGCATTATTGCGTCAAAAATGTATAGAAATGAAGGAGTACAAAGAAATAAAGAAAACAGGAGAAAAAATTCAATAAAATTTAGGGCAGGAAAACAATAAATGCATATATATATATATATATATATATATATATATATATGAAAACTAGATATAGGGTCATTTTCTGCACATGCCAATAGCAGTTTCAACTATCTTTTTTTGGAAATGAAAATACTATATATAAATATATACATATGCACACGTGTACTTGGCAAATGAATAATAATGATAATATATGCATAATTGCATATAAACATTGTGAACACTTATTTTCAAGTGACTTTTTTTACATTCATATGTTCACGCTGTGGTTTGGAACTGCTTTTGAATATTATTAGGCATTTTGTTATAGAAAATGTTGTGCATAATCAATACTGTTTTAAGCTGTACTATGTCAACACATTTTAATAGATTGAGTTTTTTTTAAATATGGGAGTTGTGTGTTGATATTTACTAACACCGCAGACTATTCGTAATACTTTTATTTGGGATGTTAATATTTTTTGTAGATTTGTTGAGTACGTGTTTCCCCATTTTCGGAGCAGTAGTAAAGGTAAGGGAGAAAGAGACAGTTATAAAGAGTATTTTTTCCTCAAGAATGTTCTTAGTATGATACAAAATACCTATTGTTTTTGACAGTTTAGTCTGTACATAATTTATATGGTGCTTCCAATTGAGTTTTTCGTCAACAAGCAGTCCTAAAAATGTACATGTACCAACTTTTTCTATCTCTGTATTGCAAATCCGTATAATGCAGTCATTTCTACTCTCAGACTTTGTATTGAATAACATGTCATTTGTTTTGGCCACATTAAGGGATAATTTATTAACTGCAAACCAGTTACATAGTATTTCTAATTCTGCATTCACAATTTTAACAAGATCACCAAGCTTATGATGGGAGCAGAGAATTCAAAGTTCAGGTTCAGCCTCAATATATTTGGGGAGAATTCAAATGAGCCGTCTGTATTTGTAGACAGCCGAGCCCCCTCCTGTGTTCGGTGAAGCATTATATGCTTAAAAATCCAATGTAGGATATAAACAGGACTAAACTGCAATGATAGCAAAACTGTGGCTTGTGTTTTTGGGGAAATAAAGTCCAAATCATCGTTGGGCTGTCAGCCAATGACTGACGTCTGAGGAAGATGAGAAATGTAAATTAAACATTGTCGAGAAAATGCTGCATCTCTTGCATTTATTGACGTAGAGGAGCCTTATTGATTTTTGTGAAATTAGCCTGTTTTCCTATTAACCTGTTAAACACCGAGCCTGTTTTTCAGGTTTCAGGCTCGAAAATGACATTCCCAGAACAAAGGACCATATCTTCTCAAAGGGTTAAATTAATAATCTTTGTTCTCAAAGTAATGATAAACCTGTGAGTTGGATGTAGAAAAGTCAGATTCAATATAGATGTTTTTTATTTTAAAGAAAATTCAGATTGAACACAGTAAAAAACTGTAAATTATAGTGTCCGTCCAAAAGATATTTTGTACTTATAGTGAAAACTAACCTTGGATGATGGGCTAGTAGACTAAAAGATTTAGGAATCCAAAGTACAACATATAATAAGTACCCTGTTTCAAGATTGATGCAAAACAAGTGATATTTGACCTTTTTAGAGAGATTTAGCAAATAAAACCTCTTCTGGGGCCATTTGGGTGGATTTTTCATATCTCTGGCCCCCCTGCTGGATTTTGACATGTGACATCTCTTTCTAACCGTCAGAGCCAATGGGATCGAGGGGAACTCCCACATAGTCCTTATTTGGTCATGTGTGTGTGTTAGACTGACGCATAGCCAAGACCGGAAGCAGCAGCCACTCTGGTGGCTACCATTAGCAGCTAACTTTTGCTCTGCGATTTTTACATAAAGATTGAATTATGGATTATAAATAAGACAAATTATTGCCCAGAAACTTTATCAACCTATGGATTAACTGATTCAGCCCGTTTGTTCTCGTTTTAATGCCATTGAACACGTCTTTTGATCAGATTGACAGCTACGGTGAGACGATCTCCCTAGAAGCTCCGTAAAGGTACGTGTTGTGATGTCTGTGTTTGCTTCCCCTGTTGCAAGTTTGGATCACTCAGTGATGATACTATATACCTAAATAATCTGTGGAACCACAGCTTTAATCGGATATCTTGTGTGTGCAGCTACGATAAGTAATAAGGGTACTTTTATCTTGAGTTCTGTGCCAATGTCCGTTAGCATTTTTCGCTAAGGGGTCATTTAGATGCTTCTTATGAGACTTGTTTTGTTTTGGTAAAAATTGTTTATATTGTCAGTTAGCTGAGATTATTTCCGTTAATCTGGTATAACACATTAATAGGTTCTTAAATATTAAGATCCCCTGAGACACAGCCGCCGGCGGGGACCTTGGGCTTTAACAGGTTAAAGTGTAACAGATTGATGCATCTCCAAAGATCCTCTTAAAGGCTTCGGAATCCCCCCATTGTAGTTAAAAAAAAACTGTAAAAACTAGGGCCCCCAACAGCATCTTGCATAGGGCCCCAAAAAAGCTAGAAACGGCCCTGGCTGACAGGTACCTATCCTGTGAGCTGTGACAATGTTTAAACTGTCAGTCGGACTCAGAGTTTTTGAAGATGGACATAAGAAAACATTTTCTTAAAAAAGACGACAATTCTCAGGTGGTGGCTCACACAACAACCCCAGAGCCACCACCTGAGCCAGGTGAACAAGGTATGTAAATGTCAGTAAACTTCCAAGTTATGCGAACATGTAAGCAAACATAAATTACAGCTACGTTGACATTCGCGGGGGTAAGCTAAACCGTTAGCAAGTAGCTATAGCTAGCCAGATATATTAAATAAACACTTTGTCATACAATCTAAATGTAATGTTTTTTAGCATTACCTGGTGATTTCAAAGAAAGCTCTCTGGGAAATGTTGACTTACTGTTCGACATGAAGCTAGAAGCTACCTTACAGTACACAGTTGATCCTGA
>NC_136909.1:89634017-89644017 GCF_949606895.1 Notothenia rossii
CTTTAAAGTAGAGACACTACAGACTGATATACACCTGAACATCAGCAGGAGAGGACTCTTTAAAGTAGAGACCCTACATACTGATATACACCTGAACATCAGCAGGAGAGGACTCTTTAAAGTAGAGACACTACATACTGATATACACCTGAACATCAGCAGGAGAGGACTCTTTAAAGTAGAGACACTACATACTGATATACACCTGAACATCAGCAGGAGAGGACTCTTTAAAGTAGAGACATTACATACTGATATACACCTGAACATCAGCAGGAGAGGACTCTTTAAAGTAGAGACACTACATACTGATATACACCTGAACATCAGCAGGAGAGGACTCTTTAAAGTAGAGACACTACATACTGATATACACCTGAACATCAGCAGGAGAGGACTCTTTAAAGTAGAGACACTACATACTGATATACACCTGAACATCAGCAGGAGAGGACTCTTTAAAGTAGAGACACTACAGACTGATATACACCTGAACATCAGCAGGAGAGGACTCTTTAAAGTAGAGACCCTACATACTGATGTACACCTGAACATCAGCAGGAGAGGACTCTTTAAAGTAGAGACCCTACATACTGATGTACACCTGAACATCAGCAGGAGAGGACTCTTTAAAGTAGAGACACTACATACTGATATACACCTGAACATCAGCAGGAGAGGACTCTTTAAAGTAGAGACACTACATACTGATATACACATGAACATCAGCAGGAGAGGACTCTTTAAAGTAGAGACACTACATACTGATATACACCTGAACATCAGCAGGAGAGGACTCTTTAAAGTAGAGACACTACATACTGATATACACCTGGACATCAGCAGGAGAGGACTCTTTAAAGTAGAGACACTACATACTGATATACACCTGAACATCAGCAGGAGAGGACTCTTTAAAGTAGAGACATTACATACTGATATACACCTGAACATCAGCAGGAGAGGACTCTTTAAAGTAGAGACCCTACATACTGATATACACCTGAACATCAGCAGGAGAGGACTCTTTAAAGTAGAGACACTACATACTGATATACACCTGAACATCAGCAGGAGAGGACTCTTTAAAGTAGAGACACTACATACTGATATACACCTGAACATCAGCAGGAGAGGACTCTTTAAAGTAGAGACATTACATACTGATATACACCTGAACATCAGCAGGAGAGGACTCTTTAAAGTAGAGACACTACATACTGATATACACCTGAACATCAGCAGGAGAGGACTCTTTAAAGTAGAGACACTACATACTGATATACACCTGAACATCAGCAGGAGAGGACTCTTTAAAGTAGAGACATTACATACTGATATACACCTGAACATCAGCAGGAGAGGACTCTTTAAAGTAGAGACACTACATACTGATATACACCTGAACATCAGCAGGAGAGGACTCTTTAAAGTAGAGACACTACATACTGATATACACCTGAACATCAGCAGGAGAGGACTCTTTAAAGTAGAGACACTACATACTGATATACACCTGAACATCAGCAGGAGAGGACTCTTTAAAGTAGAGACACTACAGACTGATATACACCTGAACATCAGCAGGAGAGGACTCTTTAAAGTAGAGACACTACATACTGATATACACCTGAACATCAGCAGGAGAGGACTCTTTAAAGTAGAGACACTACATACTGATATACACCTGAACATCAGCAGGAGAGGACTCTTTAAAGTAGAGACACTACAGACTGATATACACCTGAACATCAGCAGGAGAGGACTCTTTAAAGTAGAGACACTACATACTGATATACACCTGAACATCAGCAGGAGAGGACTCTTTAAAGCAGAGACACTACATACTGATATACACCTGAACATCAGCAGGAGAGGACTCTTTAAAGTAGAGACACTACATACTGATATACACATTATTGCACCTTGTCTGTATGTTTATGTTGAAAGAATAATTAACTTCCACTTAAGGAAAGCTTCTCCGATCTCTTCAGATTTCGGCGTCACGTTTTGACTCTCTTTATGTTTCTTTAGCAGCTGCAACAGGAAGCGACTGCTCAATTAACGGCATTTGCATTTTGCACCTCCACCTGAAGCATTATCACACGTGTGTGTGTGTGTGTGTGTGTGTGTGTGTGTGTGTGTGTGTGTGTGTGTGTGTGTGTGTGTGTGTGTGTGTGTGTGTGTGTGTGTGTGTGTGTGTGTGTGTGTGTGTGTGTGTGTGTGTGTGTGTGTGTGTGTGTGTGTGTGTGGAAACACTTTGCACATGTATGCTTTTAGAGAGGGGCTTTAATTGAAACTGAGACTCCCTTCAGCCGTGGTTCAAGAGGAAAATAAATAAGTGTGTGCACTGTGTCGTCTTAGTCATTACGTGCAGTCTAAAACATTCAAATGACAGCATGTGGATTATTGACCTCTGTGAACCGAGTTTCTGAATAAATATTCAAACTCAAGGATCAAAAATACAGAAATGTATGAAACGCACGTAAAGTCAATACTAATAAGAAAGACTAATAAAAAGTCTCCATGAAAAAAAATATCAGTGCCTGTTTTTACAACGTGACTTAAGATGTATGACTTACAACTTTTCTTTTCCTTTGAAATATTAAAATGTGTCTGAGAATACACAGCAACATGAATCCTAAATACTATGAGCAAAAGGTAGCAGTGAGGGCTCTTCATGAACCTGAGACTCGCAGTGGTTCAATAAATAACGCATGGAGTGAATTCATGTTCAAATGTATGAAATCATTTGAAAGTAGAGCATGCATGCGTATTATTGATCTCAGTAAAACATGTTTCTGATCACATAAAGAGTAAATGATAAAAGATGACATGAAGAAATATCAGTGCATGTTTAAACAACATGACTTACGACATGTGATTGTTTTCCTTTTAAATATTTAAATATGTCTGAAAATACGCGGCAAGATGAATCTGAAATATAACAAGCAAAGATAAATGTACCTACTTTTAAACAAAATGGATGATGTGCGATCACATGATCTAGCTTGCAAAGATAGTGGCTTTTAAGAGCTAATTATTGCATTCAATGGTACGTTTATACAAAGCACTTTAAAGGTGGGGTAGGTCATTTTGGAGAAACCAGCTTGAGTGCGCTAGAATTTGAAAATACACAACCGGAGAAAACCTGCCACTTCCTCCTTTAAGCCAGCCTTGTTTAATATTCAATCATTCCTCAATGATGTAGCCAGAGGTTCTGCTTGATGAAGGCTAAAGAGTCCTTGGCCTAAAAGCAACAAAGGCCTCCAGTATTACAAGTGTGTATTATTCTAATCACTCCTAGCGCTCAGCTTCAATACGATACATTATATCTCATCAGCCTCCACACTTTCTGCTCAAGCTGCTATTATTTACAAATCACAGGTGAGAGAAAAAGCAAAGGTGATGTTGGGGGAAATGTTCAATTAATTCAGGAGAAAGGATAACTTTAGTGTCCAAGCAAACACGTTTCAATGCCTCTATTAAAACCAGCAGCAAGAAGCAAGCAGTGAATAAACACAGGATGATAAAAGGACAACAAGAGCAAACCAGCAAATATACAGACAGGTAAACAGACAGACAGGTAAACAGACAGGTAAACAGACAGTTAAACAGACAGGTAAACAGACAGACAGGTAAACAGACAGACAGGTAAACAGACAAATAAACAGACCGACCGGTAAACAGACAGACAGACAGACAGACAGTCTACAGACAGGTAGACAGACAGACAGGTGTATCTGACTCACATTTCTGAAGAACAAGCCCATTCTCTTTTCTGTCATGGACACGAAGTTGTAAATATCCAGGTAAATAATTCAGCAGAGGTGGGAAATTAAAAAAGTCATGACCTCTTTCTATGGAGATAGCTAAACACTTGAGGTTAGCAACACTGGAAAACATGCTAACTATCACTTTGTTTGAATGTATAATACTTTGTTTCCTGTCTTTTCTATTTGCTTCATCATCCATTTCACGATATGCTTCCAAACAGTGTGAAACGTGTCTTTAATTAAGTCTATAAACTTCACCTGGTAGACTCCGCCTCGCAGTTACAGCTGCAGTACCGCCTCTCACCACACTGGACATGTATTTGCCGTTAATCTTGAGAGGGGCGCTGTTGCTCCACATTAACGGTAGTGTGGCCGAGCGGGAACACTCGGCCATCAAAGAAGGGGAAGAAGGGGGGAGAAGGGGGAAGAAGAAAAAAGGGGAAAAAAGAGGAAAAAATGAGAGAAAATAAAAAAAAGTGAAATCTTTACTTGATTGATGTGTTTTTAGCGATATGGCACACATGGGAAACTTTTAATGTTTTTTACATTTTTTCGGAAACGCTGCAAGCGGGATTCGAACCCGTGAACTAGGGAACTACATAAGTCATGTTCCATACATTTGGCATTCTGTCACAGTTTTATGTTTATTTTAAATATAGTCCCTTGTTAAACAGCACTTTGTTTTGTATTTCATTTGTGAAAAGTGCTATATAAATAGTATGACTCAATGACACGTTTAATTAAGTATAAATGTGATGTACTTGTACTCCATAATATGAATTGTTTTGAAAGTGTACATCACTACATCTTAGAGGTAACTATTCTACATTTTACTGCACGCATGAAGGCCGGATCTTTAGTTATGTAGTATTTGAAGTCTGGTATTAGTACTTTTACTTAGGTAGAGGATCTGAGTACTGCTTTAAAGAGTGAATGTTAAAACTATCAAATGTTTTCACCGCATTATATTATTTTATACAAACATTAAAACACGTGTACAACTGCAGAACACCAGTTTTGTTTGTTGAGAGAAAAAATAAATAAGGAAATACTTTTTGAAAGATGTTATTAAAACACCACAAAAGTAGAATAAATACAACAAAGACTTTAAATACAATAATACAACAGTGACATTACTATTCACAGCAAACCAATAAATGTAAGTATAAAAAAATAACCAAATTACAAAACAACTATTATTTACAAGCATTAAATATTGTACATTTTGATGAACTATTTACAATATGTTTACATTATTATTTGCCAAATCTTTTCCTCATTTCCTCCAACCAAAGTTCTTTGGATAGTGTTTCTGTCTGCGGACAAAACGCTCTCCCACGGTACAGGCCGGGTCCGGTTTCAGCAGTGCGGAACTGGCCACACTTTTTGCAGGTGTTTGCCTCTACAGTCCGCCTGTATATCCGCTTTGGTGTGGCCCCAGCTCCGAGTGTGGCGACAGGAATAATGGTTGGTGGTGTGGTGCCCTGAATTGCAGCCGGAAAGGCAACTGGTACAAAACAGAGAGTTTGTCCAGTTGGGGTGACGAAGCTGACCTGAGGTTGGAGAGCAGGTGCTGGTGCTGGAGGTGTGATGGAGAGAGACCTCTTTGCTCTTCCCTTTGGCAGGATGGGAAGTGGAAGAGAAGAGGCCTTCTGTCTCTGTTGAGCCTGACCAGCTGTACTCTCCAGGAGCCGGTACTGGTGCTCGTGCTGTGCTGGCGTGGGTACAGCAGGGAGGACACGGGCCGCTTGAAGAGGCTCATCAGACTCAGGGAGGGCTGGAAGCAGAGCAGTGCCCTGCAGCAGCACAGACAGCTCCTGCTTCTTCTGCCTGCTGTTGTGCCAGCTGATGAGGGTGGTTTGATTTACTGCCACCAGCTGAATCTGGGTGCCCTGCATCACCAGGTAGGTGCCAACAACCAGCTGCCGAATCTTAGTGTAGTCCCTAAGAATAAGGGACCACCTGGAAATGGCCCCCTTGCCTTTCCTGACTGGGGATCGGTGGAGATCACAGAGTCTGATAAAAATGCTCTCCACCAACCGACAGCAGTCAGGCCACTGAGCAGGAGCACTACTTTCCCCCAGCATGCATCGGGTGGTGCTCTCAACACCAGGAGTCTTTGAGGGCTTCTATGGTGTCCTGAAGCGGCCACTCAAAAGCCTGTCCTGGTGGCGTGCTGCATACACCGCCCGCTGCTTGTCCACCTCCTCCAAGCTGTCCCACAGTGCAATGATTTCCCCTGCCTGCCTGCCGGTTACTCAGGCAGAGAGAGGTCTTGTCCCGCAGATCCACCAGGTACTCAGCCAGTCTGTCCACGTGCTGGAACCCCCGAAGATTATGGACATCGACAGCCTATGCAGATGATGAAACAGTTTAGAAATGGAAACATGAAGCAAACACTGACCTCTATAATATTGTGGATATAATAAAGTATGTGTGCACAAGTAGTTGATAATGAAATCTAGATCATCTGTATACATGGATATTCTAAAGTGACACTTACCATTTCTTCTTCTTCAGCTTGCATGTCAACACTGGCATCAGAGGAAGAACTGGAGGGCAGGATGTCAGAGGCCTGTGCAGATGGAATTGGGATCGGTGTTGTTCTGCTCAGGGCTCCGGTGGTTGTGCTGGGAGCCCGGATGGAAGGGCCAGATGTTGGGGTGGTTCTGCTGGGGGCCAGGGTGGTTCTGCTGGGGGCCAGGGTGGAAGTGCCAGAGGGAGTCTGAGAGGCTGGAGCCTGGAGGACCCCGAGGTCCAGCACTGTGGGGTCGTCTCTGATGTCAGAGAAGCCCTCATCTTCCTCCATGACGTCCTCATGCTGAAACGATAGAGGAAAAGTGGATTATTTACTAAATGGAATAAAATGATATAAATATATTTTTAAATATTGTTTAAACAGCAGTACCACGGTCCTGGTTCCTTCCACCTGTGCAGTCCTTCCAGCAGGTCAATCTGAAAATGCAGGGTGTTGGCACTGGTCCCTAGAAGAACATTATGAAACATTAGGTTATGAAATATTTGGGCCATGAACCAACATGTTTGACAGACACACACCTGGTATGAAGCGGTTGAGGTGTAGGTGAAAAGACTCTAATGATTTATTTGATACAAATAGCATTTTCTTATGACATGTATTTGATTGTATATAATATGGTTTTGTAGTTCCTATAAAGCATATAAAAAAAGTTTGGTGTCCATTGTAGTGAAAGGTAAGCACATTCCCACAAACCCCTCTATTAAAACAAAAAACACAATATAAATGTTAAATATACTTGACCTTTACATTGGAGGTTTTATCTAAAAAGTCAATTGTGTGTTTGAAAATAGCATGAATTAGAAAAGCATTTGATTAGCGTCAGCTACCTTCTTGGGCAAGTAGCAACCTGTGTAAATAAAGGCCTCTAGTAGGCTACTTAATAATGTGTCATCATAACCTAGTAAATAACGTTATTTCAGCGTTCCCGCTTCCAATAAAACACATGACAACCCTTAATATATTCGGGTATCCATCTGAATTTATAGTATCGCCTAAAAATATTACGAAATGCGGTTTTGATCACCACCTAATTAAATTACATTAACAGTAAAAGTTAGCAGTATCCGGCGGCCGGGCTGACAAAGCATAAACAGAGCGTCAGATAACGGGGTTTTGTGACCTTAATAGTTGAATTAATCTATATGACAACACAACACAACAGTTTGAATGAATTATAAACGTATAGTCATAGCACATACAACACCGTAATAAGACTCACCATGTTCATAAAAACGTAAAAACTGTTGTTAGCGTCCGCTGTTTACACAGTGGATGCTAACAATGCTAACGGAGAGTTTGTAAGGATACTAGTTGAATGAATCTATATGACAACACGACACAACAGTTTGAATTAATGATACACTTATAGTCATATCATATACAACACTGTTAAATAAGACTTACCATGTTCGTAACCACTCGTAAACTCGATGTTATTACGATGTACACCCGGTGTTATTATTGCGATGCACGCCCCCTTCCTTCGTTGCTCCAACATTTCTCGGCCGTGATTGGTCAAATGATGGACGACAGCTTATGTAGGAGCCGCGAACGTGATTGGCCGGTGAATTATGGAGCTGGCGCTGCCATTGGCTAACGAATGTTGGAGCTGGCTCTCTGATTGGCCATATTCTCAACATTTCTCAACATGTACACAGCCGAGCCTGTGGCAGCTAGGACTAAAGCTCTAGTCTCTTCGGAGGCGTGGGTTCAAATCCCACCGCTGCCAGAGTTTTACAGTAGCATGAAATTAAAAGTATAGGAAATGGCACATTTGTGAATGACCTCATTGTCATGTGTTATATTAGAAAAGATCCACCAGTCTGTGGCTCAGGTAAGTTTGATAAGGTGAGACAATTCCTAAAACACTCAAATAACGATGTCAAAACAAAGGACAGACAAGTGTAAAAAAGGTAACAGATATAAAGGCGAACACTTTCCATTGGAGCTAGCTAAACACCTGAGGTTAGCACGACGTATTTTACGACTTCTCTTTAATCACAAAAAATCACAAAAAATGAAGTAAATTCGTAATAATAAAATATTAATAATTTTTAAATAAATAATAATAAAAACAATAAAAATAAAATAATAATACAAAATCCTCCGGATTATAACTGGATGCTTGAAGCCTACCCCTGTGTCCCTCTTGCCAGTCCTCCAGGGAATAGCTCCGGCCGGACTGTCTACGAACTGGGGTCGGTCGCTTCAAAACATCAATGAAGAAGTGGGGCCTGGCAGACAGTGCTGCATGCGAGTTCGGTGACCCTGAACAGACTGCCGAACACATAATGAGCACCTGCCCTTTATTGCACCCTCGGAAGCCAGCCTCTTCAACTTAGGACCAGAGATGCGGGCATGGCTACACGACACCGAGTTGGACCTCTGACGTTACACGAAAGAAGAAGAAAAACTAACTTAATAAAAAAAAAAAAAGATATATAATATGAATTTCATTTTTTACTAAAATTAAAAAAATTAAGTAGCTAAAATAAGAATTCAATAAAAAAAAAAGAAGCCTTGATTCAAAAGCCTTTATATCTTAAACCAGGGATGTCAAACTCAAATGCACAGTGGGACAAAAAAAAATGGGTAGGGCCTACCATTCGAGGGCCGGACTGGCTCAATGTTTATTGCAAAACGTATTGAAATGAACTTATTGCACATATTAAACCTGGAACTAACAAAGCTTAAATTATTGCCTATAAAAACAACATTACACATTAAATAATCAGTTGCATTCATTTCTTATGGCTCTATCTGCAGCTTTTCCAGAGTCATTTCTTATGAGTACATTTTCCCACAGGCCAACAACTGCTTCAAAAAAACCATTTCCCTCAAAGAACAAATCAGACATGCCCTGTTGTCGTGAGAGAGAAAGTGCAGAAGGAAACATCCATTAAACTCAGTGTGCTGCTCTGTGAGGCTAGTTCAGATACTTGGCTTCTCATCTTAGGTGCAAGGTCATCAATGTTTGGGCTCAGGCTCTGAGCTGAGAGCCAGATCTAATAGTAATTAGAAATTATCCTGCGGGCCGAAATTAAATCTACCAAGGGCCGGATTTAGCCCCCGGGCCTTGAGTTTGACATATTAAACAGGTGTTATTAGGGCAGTAAAACCACCAAGTGTTTGGAGTGTTTTTTCTTTGAACTTCAGACTGAGGTTAGGACCCTCTTCCTCATTGGCATAGAGACACAGAAATAAATATATGTAAGTGAACTTAAATGTAGAAATATATTAAAGATTTATAAGAACGTGTGTTCTGTTTTATTCTCAACTTTTATTTATTTATTTCTACGTTCATTTGTTTTTTTCCAAATCAATTTTTTTTCCAAATCTATTTATTCATACATTTAATTATTCGTCTATTTATTTTGTATCCTGTATTTATTGCCGTATTTTATTTATTTATTCATGTTTCTTTTCATACATTGATTTATGCATTTATTTATTGATTTGATTTATTTAGAATGCTTAAAACAATAATACAAAAAATAATAATAATTAAATGAAACAAGATAATCATGATACTGTACAATCTTAAGCAGTATACAATTGATAAACACAAATATTATTGACTTACAAATGATATATAAACAAATGATCTACCTAATTACATACAATATATATTTACAATTATGAATACATTATATAATATATATGATGATTATACTTATGTCATGTT
>NC_136909.1:89649017-89651964 GCF_949606895.1 Notothenia rossii
CACACACTCTGCTACCATCACACACACTCTGCTACCATCACACACACTCTGCTACCATCACACACACTCTGCTACCATCACACACTCTGCTACCATCACACACACTCTGCTACCATCACACACACTCTGCTACCATCACACTCTCTACTACCATCACACTCTCTACTACCATCACACACTCTGCTACCCTCACACACACTCTGCTATCACACACACTCTCTACTACCATCACACACTCTGCTACCATCACACACACTCTGCTACCATCACACTCTCTACTACCATCACACACACTCTGCTACCCTCACACACACTCTGCTACCATCACACACACTCTGCTATCACACACACACTCTGCTACCATCACACACACTCTGCTACCCTCACACACACTCTGCTACCATCACACACACTCTGCTACCATCACACACACACTGCTACCATCACACTCTCTACTACCATCACACACACTCTGCTACCCTCACACACACTCTGCTACCATCACACACACTCTGCTATCACACACACACTCTGCTACCATCACACACACTCTGCTACCATCACACACTCTGCTACCATCACACACACTCTGCTACCATCACACACACTCTGCTACCATCACACACACTCTGCTACCCTCACACACACTCTGCTACCATCACACACACTCTGCTACCATCACACACACTCTGCTACCATCACACTCTCTACTACCATCACACTCTGCTACCATCACACACACTCTGCTATCACACACACACTCTGCTAACCTCACACACACTCTGCTAACCTCACACACACTCTGCTAACCTCACACACACACTCTGCTACCATCACACACACTCTGCTACCATCACACACACTCTGCTATCACACACACTCTGCTACCCTCACACACACTCTGCTACCATCACACTCTGCTACCATCACACACACTCTGCTACCATCACACACACTCTGCTACCATCACACACACTCTGCTACCATCACACACACTCTGCTACCCTCACACACACTCTGCTACCCTCACACACACTCTGCTACCATCACACTCTGCTACCATCACACACACTCTGCTACCATCACACTCTGCTACCCTCACACACACTCTGCTACCATCACACTCTGCTACCCTCACACACACTCTGCTACCCTCACACTCTGCTACCATCACACACACTCTGCTACCATCACAATCTCTACTATCATCACTCTCTACTATCATCACTCTCTACTATCATCACTCTCTACTATCATCACTCTACTATCATCACTCTCTACTATCATCACTATCTACTATCATCACTCTCTACTATCATCACTCTCTACTATCATCACTCTCTACTATCATCACTCTACTATCATCACTCTCTACTATCATCACTATCTACTATCATCACTCTCTACTATCATCACTCTCTACTATCATCAATCTCTACTATCATCACTCTACTATCATCACACTCTACTATCATCACTCTCTACTATCATCACTCTCTACTATCATCACTCTACTATCATCACTCTCTACTATCATCACTATCTACTATCATCACTCTCTACTATCATCACTCTCTACTATCATCACTCTACTATCATCACTCTCTACTATCATCACTCTCTACTATCATCACTCTCTACTATCATCACTCTACTATCATCACTCTCTACTATCATCACACTCTACTATCATCACACTCTACTATCATCACTCTCTACTATCATCACTCTCTACTATCATCACTCTACTATCATCACTCTCTACTATCATCACTCTCTACTATCATCACTCTCTACTATCATCACTCTACTATCATCACTCTCTACTATCATCACTCTCTACTATCATCACTCTCTACTATCATCACACTCTACTATCATCACTCTACTATCATCACTCTCTACTATCATCACTCTCTACTATCATCACTCTCTACTATCATCACTCTCTACTATCATCACACTACTATCATCACACTCTACTATCATCACTCTCTACTATCATCACTCTCTACTATCATCACACTCTACTATCATCACTCTCTACTATCATCACTCTCTACTATCATCACTCTCTACTATCATCACACTACTATCATCACTCTCTACTATCATCACACTCTACTATCATCACTCTCTACTATCATCACTCTCTACTATCATCACTCTCTACTATCATCACTCTCTACTATCATCACTCTCTACTATCATCACTCTCTACTATCATCACTCTACTATCATCACTCTCTACTATCATCACACTCTACTATCATCACTCTCTACTATCATCACTCTCTACTATCATCACTCTACTATCATCACTCTCTACTATCATCACTCTACTATCATCACTCTCTACTATCATCACTCTCTACTATCATCACACTCTACTATCATCACTCTCTACTATCATCACTCTACTATCATCACTCTCTACTATCATCACTCTCTACTATCATCACTCTACTATCATCACTCTCTACTATCATCACTCTCTACTATCATCACTCTCTACTATCATCACTCTACTATCATCACTCTACTATCATCACTCTCTACTATCATCACTCTCTACTATCATCACTCTCTACTATCATCACTCTACTATCATCACTCTCTACTATCATCACTCTCTACTATCATCACTCTCTACTATCATCACTCTCTACTATCATCACTCTCTACTATCATCACACTACTATCATCACTCTCTACTATCATCACTCTCTACTATCATCACTCTACTATCATCACTCTCTACTATCATCACTCTCTACTATCATCACTCTCTACTATCATCACTCTCTACTATCATCACTCTCTACTATCATCACTCTCTACTATCATCACACTCTACTATCATCACTCTCTACTATCATCACTCTACTATCATCACTCTCTACTATCATCACTCTCTACTATCATCACTCTCTACTATCATCACACT